>NW_005871102.1:2130245-2280105 GCF_000147115.1 Myotis lucifugus
ACTCATGACTGTGAACTAGCAGCTTCCAGAACATTCCACCTGCCTCCAGCTCCCTGTCGACTGCTCCTTGGGTGCTAAAATAATATCCTCTTTCCTCTGCCTTTTAGTTGGGCTTTGACCTTTCTTGTAGTTATGATTCTCATTATCATTGCCCACCTCTAAGATCAGTCCTATTTTCAAGTTAACCTGAGGTTTTCCTAACATTTTTATGTTACGTGTTCTTTGGAAAGAATATTTACTGGTGCCTCTGTTAACATTCTAGCTGACCAGAACCATTCTAGCTGAGCACTACTGAAACCCAGGGACAGTGGGCTCAGAGCTGGTGACTGCCATTTGGTAGCTGAAGAGCAGGGACTGACAAGGGAGGAGAAGAGACAGAGAAGGGATGGAGAGGGGCTGGGGACAAACTTTCTCTTTAGTACTTTGCAGTTTTGCCCAGTGCCTGCCTGGAGGGAGATGAAAAGAGGAGACCCACTTCCCCAGTGGTAGTGGCAAGCAGGAATCAAGGGAACCGCCAACTGATTCGATGTGCTTATCAGATCGCGCTGGGCCTGCAACGGGGCTTCCTGCTGCCATCAAGGTCAAGTCCTGGAGAACACGTATCTACAAGACTGCAGAAAACAAAAGAAATCTCGTTTTCTCTTGGATTTAATACTACCCTGTGCTCTGAGAGTGCGATCCTATCAGAGCTGGAGTGTAATAGCCCAGCTGGAGTGGATCAGATTGGAGTTTTGATAGTGCCTGCAAACGCCTGCGTGGCAGGCACATCCGGCCCAGCTGTCTGCAGTGCTCAGGGACTCCGACAGTGGAGATGACGGGCCTCTTCTCCATCGCCACCAACTAGCCTTGTTGTCCCTTTGCTTTAACATATGGTCCGCAGGACGGAGGCACTGAACGTGTCCTACAGATGCAGGCTAAGGTGTTTCTATCACAGGTCCCCAGGGGGGAGAGGGAAACGATGCCAGCTCAAAGCCTTCATCTGGGCTCCCAGGAGCAGGTAGAAATGTCAGGCCAAGAGGGTGTGCTGGGAAGGATCCCTGGCAAGCAGCCTATGAACAGAACTCTGGAAGAAGGACTGCAGAGTCTGAATGTGGTGAAATGGGCAGTGCATTTCCCGCTGGGAACAAAATCCTTGCTGTAGAGCAATGGAGAGAGAGGGTGGGGACAGACAGGACCGGCCCTGCTAAGGCCTCTGCAGTCCCAAGGCTGGGGGCAGGCCCTGGGTGTCAGAGGGATGGATCTGGGAGTGCTGCAAGGGCTGCGGGCCTAACGAAACCTCAGTGTCAGCACTGAGAGACCAAAGCCAACACCACAGGCAAAGGCCAACATGGAGATTTGGAAGTCAAGAATTTTATAGGTTAGAAGTAGGCTTAAAGGCAAGAGCCAGATGATTGCTAAAAAATAGTTGGGGTGCTGGAAGCTCGCCTTTACACCTGCATTATCCTTAAAGAGCTAAAGTAGGTAGATGGCAGTCATTAATAGGGTAAGCGAATAGAAATACATGCATGATAACTACACAAAATGAAAGTAACAATAGTTGAACACATGGTTCCTCATTGTGCAAATTAGTTACTATCACTCTTTAGGATAGTAACCCCAGAAACTTCTGATAATACATATGTCTGGGGAGAGACTTTCTGATATAACCTCTGCCCAAAGGTCATTCCCCAGCCACCCTATACACAGAGCTCTTTGGGGCCTGGGGGCATCCTCACCATGCCAGCTGAGCTGGATGATGGAGGAGTGAGGAGTGAATGGTTACCTAGACTCTAAGCACAGATCTGAGCTTCTATTCTGCTTTGCGGAGAGGAGTCCTTTTCAGGCACGTGGACAGCAGGGGCTCTCGCCCCATCCCTAGAAACTGCAAATCAGTCACATCATTTGATAGAAGGGTCCCTGAAATCATAGTTCATTGAGAAAGTGCGTACCAGTAGCAAATCATAAGTTGGAAAAGAGTATGTTGTTTTAATTATTTGTAGTAATACCACCATGTTTGACATGTTCACCACAGAGCTGACCTGGGCTCAGGTACTATACACAGGTCATTGTGGTTCCTACAACCATCATGTTCAGGACATGACTCCAGACTGGCTCACTCCCTCCCTTCCACCCCATCCCTTTCATTTTTAGAATATAGGAGGGTTTGACAGATAAGAGGGTTCTGGCTTCTGTTTCAAATACACCTCCTCAGGTATTTAGGGATTTCCTATCACAGTATTTAGCTGCCTGTTAGAACTCCTTTTAATGAATAAAACACAAGGTTTTAGAGCTGCCAGGGCTATTTCATGCTGAAATCACTGGTGCTCCTAACTCTTCCTGGGAGCTCAGCTGAGCTCTGCTGAATAAACAAAGGGGAGCTCGTGAATGGCAGGCTGGCTTTCATCAAAGGAGGGGTCAGGACAGAGCCCAGCCCTCTGCACCATCTCTGGGCCCCAGACAGTGCTCATCTGACTACTCTGAAGTGAAGGATGGGGCAAGGAGATTAACTTCATTAATTTCTAGTTCTTCCAATTTACAAGAATTAAAAAGATTGATACTATCCAGGACTGAGAAGGATGTGGGGCAATGGATGTTCTCAAATGTTGTTGGTGCAATCTTTGTGGACCATGAACCTGGGATGTCCTATTAAAATTAAACTTGCACAGGTCTGATCAGCAACCCCTCATTATGAATTTTTATTTCAGGAAGATATATGTATATATATAGCTCTATGAGTTATATCTCTATATATCTATAGGTCTATAGATTGGGGGGGGCAAGTTATAGGGTACTATGTAGAGAATGATTCCATTTGCCAAATCAAACAGGAAAATGTGTGCATGTGTGTGCATGTATACGTGTGTGTGTACATGTGCAAACATCGAGAGTTGTGGAAGGAAGCATGTACCAAACTGTGAACATAGGTCTTCTCAGCTGAGAGGAATTCGAGGACTCAGAAGGATATTACCTCTTTCTTTATACATTTATGCACTGTTTTACATATTATAAAAAGCATAGAATGCTTTTTGATTAAAATGAAAATTTAAAATAATGTTTAAAACTATTTAGAATAACCAGGAGGCATGTCAGGCCATTACCACTCGTCATTGCTCTGTGTCAATAGGCAACCCCAAGGAAGGCAGTTTTGCTCTGGAGAGACAGGTGTGGGGTGAAGAAAATAACACCCAAGTGCCCCAAGGGACCTGTGAGGAGGGGTCTCGGCTCTGTGAAAGCTCCAGGGCCTAGACCTCCAAGGGCAGCCTCATCTAAGCTTAAACAGCGCTCTTATAGCACAAGACGAGCTGTGTTATCAAGAGGGCTTCTCTGCTTGACAAATTTTGCAAACAAAAGAAAAGCAGCTTTATCAACAAAACAAAAGCAGCTTTGGCCAAAGTGCTTAGCAAATGTGATCATTATAAATGGTGTGAGCAGAGCTGGTTTCTCGGTTCTGAGGCTCACCAGGGGTACACCGTAACTCATCTAATCCCCAAAATAGCTCTGCTAGGCTTAATTGTGCCTTTTGTACACATGACAATATGAGGTGGGAAATTTGTGACCTGCCATGACCATACAAGGGGACATTACAAGGCTAGAATTCAAACCCAGAGCATCTGATGTTCATGACTCAAATCTAGAACTTCTAATACTAAACTGGGACTTCTTGCTGCACCAAGATTCCCTTCCACGTAACATTATGATGGCCCTTTCCCAGAGTGGGACAAGTAGTCTTGGGTATAGTTCTTGGCCATATACTTCCTTATAGGGAAGAAACTCACACAGTGCCCCAAGCACCTGTCTTCCATGCGTTTACACATGCTGTCCCCTCTATCTAGAATGCCCACCTCCTCTTCTCTGCTTTACACTAATTTATTACTCAAATTAAGACTTGGCTCAGTTGCCAAGGCAGGGCTGTAGCCCGTGGGTTTCAATTCCCCTGAATGCTTGTCTCTCTATGGAAGATGATGCCAGCACTGATAATAAGCTTGCTGAGCCTGCCACTGCGATGCTGCTCTGCCCCCTTTCCCTTTCCATCCACCCAGCTGCCGATGCTTCATCCCGCTTCCCCGTCAGCCCTGCCCTCTGTCTCACCTGTGGGTCTTTCTGCCCTGTGTGGGGCGCCATCTGTTCTGCTGATGGGCTTTCATCTCCTTTCACATTTTGTTTTCTTGGCTAAATGACTGTCTATCCCAGACAAGTGTTTTATCTCAATAAGCTAAGTGTATGTGAAGAGTGGAATGTACCAGAGAAAAATTCCAGGGAGTGAAAATGTAGTTGTTGGTGGGGATTTAGTGTACCACTGCAAGGGACAGGACTCATGGGCTTGAGCTGTTAGAGCTGGGATGTTCCCAACACGTCGCCTAGTCCTCCTTGTCTCAACCATCTTGAAGTCAGGTGTAGAAACGAGGCACAGAGATGGAAAATGCCTGCCTGTGCTCAGTACCTCCCCCTTACAGCACCAGAAGTCAGTCCCAACTTTCCTTTGCTCATCTAATGCTCTTTTTTGTGATAAACAACGACTTTTCATGGCAAATTATAATTTTATATGGCACTACACTAAAAAAAAGAAAAGACTTCAAAAGAGGTTGCCATGGCTATTCTTGGTTGCTCAACCAAACTCATTCTCTCAATGGAAAATGCTCCCACACCAATACCCTATTGTTCCTGCTCCCTCCTCAGCCCCGCCTCAGCCCCTTGATAGGTGCTGGTGAGACTGGCCATGGGAACCAGGGACAAGAGACCTGCTTCCTCAGGCAGTTAACAAGATACATTCCCAGAAAACAAGAGGTCTGCTGCATGCCCATATGCATCCTGAAGTTAAAGGTATATAAACCCAGCACTTGATGAGTCTGACTTGGAGGTTGGTGCTGACTTAGAAGCCTTGGTTAGACCTGATGTATCTGGAAATTGTTCACCTTTAAGCAGCCTAGAAAGTTCCACCTTGAACATGTTCACCCTCACGTGGGTCAACTAAAGGGACCCTAATTTTCTCTTGCAGACTTGGACCTCAAGTGGTTTGGAAATTCTCTAGTGAGGATTTGTCCTGGTTTTAACATTTGACTGCAACACCAGGCAGATAATTCCAACATGCAGCAAGAGTGAGCTTTCTTATCAGGACTTCCTATCTACATTTGTAGAACACATTTTATCAAGTACTTGGCAGGAGATAAAGTGGCAAAGTGGTAATTCTCTTGTATTGAGCGGATTTGAGAATTTTTAATAAAAACTCCCCCAAATCCAGTTGCATGGATAGACAGTATTGGGAGTGTATGCTCCATATTGAATTAACTCCATAGAAACTGAGTTCAGTACACGAGTCCTCTGCAACCATCCCATTGTCCACACGCGTGTGCCATGCTGGGCTTACCCCAGCTGCAGAAGATTCTCAATCAAACAACAGATCTCATTCATCCTGGACTCTTACAGCCCACAGAGGACTACAGATTACTGAGAAGAGAGTTGGCATTGTCCACATTTGGATTCTTGTGTTTATTTCACAAATGCAAAAAAAATATATTTCAATCCAACTGTTTGATGTTTCCCCACAAGAAATCAGTTATGCTGTGTTTTTGAGATCTATTTATTACATGTTAATTCCGGGGAGTCACCTCAGAAGGCTACTCTCAGGCCACACCATGGGTACCAGTCCCACCCCTCATGCCCTCTCTATCCAGGTCCCTACAACTGAACCTTCTGTCCCTTTAGATAATGCATCATCTGTGCTCCAATTCCCAGATCAATCAAGAAATATGAAAGGCAGCATCAAAATGGTTTCACCCACAAGAGTTAGCAGCCTCATTCTCTCAATGGACAGATGGATGGGTTAGCATCTATCACCTTGTTGAACTACGATCCAGGTGCTCAACACTAACCATTTCCTCTTCTGTTGTCAGAATCAGGCTATGGCACTTTTAGGATAGTCCCGTGAAAATAATGGTTGTGATGGTAGATAGCTAGCACTTAAAGATGGCTACCATGTTTAGGCAATGTCCTAAGCACTTTACACTTATAAGCACTGTTAAGACATCCTGCCAACAGCTGTCATAGTCCATCCCTGAGAGGCCCATACCCTCTTTCCCTGGGGCCTGTGCCAGGTCCCAGGACTGGATGTCCATTTCATTTTTTATGATTGCCCAGTTATTTTGATGTTCCTAGTCCCTCTTCTAGGACTAGAGATCTGCCTCTAGACCCCAATTCTAATGATTATATTGTCTTCTGCCTGATTTATAAACTCCTCTGGAGCCCCACCTCCTTCCCTCAGAACCACAATGCTCTTCACTGTGTGACTCTTCCCCATGGTGGCCTTTCTGTTTGGACACTGAGCCTCATCAGCTCTGACAAACCCAGGCTTGGTTGGGGTAGGTCCCATGCCAGGTCCTCACCCGAGGCAGATTTGGGGGGTACAGGGGGAAGGGAATAATCACAAGATGACAAGACTATCCAACGAGTTCCTTTTGGAAACTTCATAACTAACATGCACTGAGTATGACTTAAAACCAACCCCATCCTATCTAATAATAGACAAACATGGTAATTAACTGTACCTCCGACACACTTCCCATTGGCTAATCAGAGCGATATGCAAATTAACTGCCAACCAAGATGGCGGCCAGCAGCCAGGCAGCTGAAGCGAACAGGAGGCTTGCTTGCTCCAGTGATGGAGGAAGCCAAGGTTCCCCGCCTGCTGCCACCCAGCTCTGAGCTGCACTCTAAGCAACTATGTTGCAATTATAGAAGCTAAAAAATCCCCAGAAACCTGCTTTCAGCCAGCTGGGCCTCAGAGCTGGAGTTGCAACAGTGTTTCAATTATAGAAGCTAAACAAAGCCCAGAGACCTGCTTTCAGTAGCCGAGGTCTCAGAGCTGGAGCCGAGCCTCAGAGCTAAAGCCAGCTCTCAGCTCCAGTGACAGCCACAGAAGGTAAATAAATCCCAGAATAAAAAAAGAAAAAGAAAAAAAAGGAGAGGTTGGGAGCTTCAGTCACCTGCCAGCCTGAAAACAGCCCTCAGCCCCTCACCCAGACTGGCCAGGCACCCCAGTGGGGACCCCCACACTGAAGGGGGTGTGACCAGCTACAAACAGCCATCATCCCCTCATCCAGGCTGGCCAGGCACCCAAGCAGGACCCCCACCCTGATCCGGGACACTTTTTAGGGCAAACCAGCCGGCCCCCACCCGTGCACCAGGCCTCTACCCTATATAGTAACAGGGTAATATGCAAACTGACCCTAACAGCAGAAGGACTGGGAATGACTGGTCACTATGACACACACTGACCACCAGGGGGCAGACGCTCAATGCAGGAGCTGCCCTCTGGTGGTCAGGGCACTCTCACATGGGAGGAGCTCTGCTCAGCCACAAACCAGGCTGATGGCTGCCAGTACAGCGGTGGTGGTGGGAGCCTCTCCTGCCTCCTCAGCAGCGCTAAGGATGTCCGACTGCAGTTTAGGCCTGCTCCCCGCTGGCAAGTGGACATCCCCCAAGGGCTGCTGGGCTGCCAGAGGGATGTCTGATTGCCATCTTAGGCCCAATCCCCCGGGGAGCGGGCCTAAGCCAGCATGTGGTCATCCCCTGAGGGGTCCCAGACTGTGAGAGGGCACAGGCCAGGCTGAGGGGACCCCCCTCCCTCCCCCGAGTGCACAAATTTTTGTGCACTGGGCCTCTAGTTTATACCAATAATGAAGAGAGTGATAGTGAAAGTCTGTCATGGATCTTACAGATTCAATCTCGAAAATTCTTAAAAAAGACTTAGTTTGTATGAATCTGGTATTTAAGAAAGTAAGTGGTAATGAAAGGTGGCTGGGACATTCTGGATAGCACTCTGGTCTTATCTTCTGTTTATTTCTTTTGCTCTCCAGCATCCTGAGTTCTAATGGTCCCTAATGCTGGAATACGATTACAGAGCAGACATTGTTATTACATGATGTAGCTGTCAACTGTGCAGCCGTTACTCCCAATGTTCAGGGATCCATAATAATGAAAGCAAAGATAACATGGATAATTAAAACTTAAAGAGAATCCAGTATCATTTTTAAGCTATTTAGTTTCTCCCACACCAAATCTTTGCTCCTAACTCACAAATAAATAGACTACATGGGGCTGTACCTCGTCTTCCTAATCAGTGATGGGACTGATTATAAAATCATCAAAAGACAGAGAATAGCACAAGGAAAAAAATAGAGAAGCCCTGGGTAATCCACAGCCTGACTAATCATGCCTGCGTGACAATGACTATATTTTCATGATAGGTTCATCTTAAGGAGCCAGAATAAGCCAGGTATCAGCTAATCAGTGCCCAGATAATTAAATATTGGATGAACTTCTGTGTGGTTCCACGAAGAAATCTCCCACTAAGGGGAAAATGTCAAATCTGATGTCATCTGGACTCCTTTTCACTGTCTAAAGCTTCTCTCAGCTGTGACTTTGGATTAGATCTCTTTGCTCACGCTTATTATCTGTACATGTGGCCTCATGATCACCATCCGACACAGCTCCGCAGAGAAGGAGATGCTGAATATAATGAGGGTGAAGTGAGTGTCTTCCCCAGCAATGACGAGCTCCTTCTCCCCACCCATCTCCACTGAAACTTAGGAGAGACTCATGGATTTGCAGGGTCCCTCCATTACTTTTCAGCTTGCGTACGAGCATCTCACTGCTTCTCTTTGTGGAAGCATAACTCACACAGCCGGGTGGCTGTAGTCCAGCTCTGTGGAACAGCAATGTCCCCAGGCCCTGAGGCTGCGATCTTCTCAGGATGGGGAAGAGACAGTGAGAACAAGCTTTCGTTTATGCAGACTCCTGCTGGAAGAGATGTCCACAAATCCGTTCTTGTTTAGCTGGACAGGAGAATGAATCACATGAGGATTCTCAGTCATTAACAATAACTGATTATGACACTTGGGCAGGGACACTCTTCAGTGACTTCCAGAGACTGTTCATCCTCCTTCCTGGGAAAATGCCAGGCTCTCTGTCATTCTTGTATTAAGACCCCAAATCCACTTGGGCTGAGTCTCCTTTGATGGCTTCCTGGCAATGAGGCTCCTGTGCACCTGTCCTCAGGCTAGGACTTAGCACAAAAGGCCCAATTCAACACCTGTTTTGCCTCTTTCATCTAGACCTGGGGAAATTAGTCAAAGGAAAATAAAATGGGGAAAAAAGATGTATCTGGAAATAATGTTAATATACAAGATTCATACTTTGATGTCTTACATACTAGCAAGATGCCAACCACAAGTTTGATTTCAAACTTCCTAGCAGCTGATTTGAGACAGAGTCAGTTGTGTGGTTTGCATTGTCCATAAGATAAAAATAAACGAGTTGTCCAGGAGTAGTATCCAGGTGACAATATCAAGTAAGTCCCCCTACGTGTCCTCAAAGGTAGGACATAGTAACAGAAAGATTAATGTAGTACCCAACAGCATCCTCCATCACTCAGTGTGGAGAGAGTACAAGGGGTGGCAGAAGGAGGATGCTCAGCACTACGGTGACCTCTTTATATATTTTTGTCTTTCAGCTAGGATTTTTAAAAAACCTTCCCCATGTCTGATACGGGAATAAAAAAACAACAACTTTTCACTAATGTAGCCCTTTGTTCATGAAGCTAGGTTACAAATGGGCTTGCTCTAGACCAGTGGTTCTCAACCTTCCTAATGCCGTGACCCTTTAATACAGTTCATGTTGTGGTGACCCCCAACCATAAAATTATTTTCGTTGCTACTTCATAACTGTAATTTTGCTACTGTTATGAATCTTAATGTAAATATCTGATATGCAGGATGTATTTTCATTGTTACAAATTGAACATAATTAAAGCATAGTGATTAATCACAAAAACAATATGTAATTATATATTCAATATGTGTTTTCTGATGGTCTTAGGCAACCCCTGTGAAAGGGTCATTCGACCCCCAAAGGGGTTGTGACCCACAGGTTGAGAACCGCTGCTCTAGACTCTAGGGCTGTGCCAAGAATTTTTTGTATTAAACAGAGGGGGAAATGTTTCCTGAACATAAATTCTTTATCAGGAAAGCCTCAGAGCACAGGTTAAAGATATGAGCTATCCAAGCTTCTGAAGTCTATCACTACAGGACGAAAATGAAATTTTCATGCCCAATTCAGTTCAATAGACAGTTATTGTGTTAGGTACTGTTAAGTTAATATATGAAGATTAATAAAACTTTGTCGCTGCTATCCAGTAGGTCACAACCAGAGGGGAGAGAGAGAGTAGACTCAATAATCCCTACCCAGGGTCATGCCAACTCTTAAGGATACTCTGGCAGCAAAGTGAAGGGGTTTCTAACCCAGCTAAGGGGGATCAGAAACAGCAAGCTGAGGGGGAAATCCTTGAACTGAGTCTTGAAGAACACTTTCATCACCGCTGCCCCCAATCCATAAGAGAGAGCCCAAGTGTGTGTAAGGGCACAGGCATTTCGTGCTTGCCCATGCACATGGTCCACATGTGTCTGTGGAGTGAGTGCTACAGGGAGATGGTGTTGCAAACCTAGGGACCTAGGGACCATCAGCATAAATCAGGGAAGCATGATACAGCAAGAAAACTGGTATGTAACTGAAAGGAGGTTAGGGAGTTGCAGGAGACCCATCGGGAGAAGAACCCAGAGGCCATATTCACATGGAAAAGAAGCTTGGACTTTTTGTGTTAAGAAAGAAGGGGTCACAAAGTGGACATGACAACATCTGCATTCTGTGTTACCACTAAAGTACCACAGATGAAGGGTTGAGTTGGCAGCCAGGTGGAGTAGAAAAGGAGTGGGGACCTGGAGACTGGCTAGCATGCTGCAGTGAACTATGAGAAAGGACAGAAGCCTGAGATAGGGCGAGGGTTGGGAAAAGGGAAAAGGGTTGGTTTTGAGAATACGTCCTTGGCAGAAACATTAACAGAACTTTGTAACCTATTGAGTGAGAGGTGGGGAAAGCAGTCTAAGGTGTTTCTCTCATTTCTCATACCAGTAAATGACGATGCACCAAGAAGATCAGAAAGAGAAGCACACGCATATTCCTGGCCTTTCACCTGTAAATGGGCCACTATTAGATAGATAGTAGCCCCTCGTGCCCAATTCATAGTCACTTTTAACATCCTGGAGATATGCTCTAAGTTGTCATAGAAATTTCTCCTATCAGCCTCTAGTTAGAAGGCAGTGCTATGAGTGGGAAGTGTTTGGAGATAGGAATTGGGAGTTCCTGGCCTCTTCTATGCAATTGCTGAGTAATAGTAACATTGGTCACAAGTCACCAACTGCCTGTAGCTCAGTTTTCTCATATGTACAATGCGTGTTTGACAAGGCCTGCACACCTATCTCACAGTCAGTGTAAAGACCAAACACAGTAGTTTACTGGATCATGTTTTTAAAATATGTGTACTATGCAAAGGTTAGGGACAGAGGTTACTACAGGAGGGGAAAGCAAAACAAAGGATGGTAAGAGAGGGACTTAGAAATGCAAAGGCAGCTCTGCAGGACCCAGAGAACTTTTTCACTGCCGCCCCCCCTTCTTTTCATTTTCTTTTCAGTAGGCAATAAAAATACACAGAAATATGACCACAGAAGCGCTGCCAAATTCAATACTCATAATAACTATTCAATATTCAGCAATACACATGCAATATTGCAGATGGTTGTGGGATGTGATGGTCTCTTTCCAATAGTTCCAAAGGGGAAAACAAAATGTTATAAGACAACAGCCAGTCATTTGATGCATCCTGACTGTTTAAGAGACATAAGAGTCAGCGATCATGTGCAAATTAAAACATAATTATACACACAGACTACCCAGGATTAAGTAACATTTCACAGATGCATGCTAAATTACTAAACATCTTTGGAAATAAATTGTGACCATCATTTGCTATTATCCCAAAAATATTATTACCAAAACAAGTCAAAGTACAGAGATACATATTGCCTAGTGAGTTAAAGGTATGCGTGTCATAAGAGATTATTACCACAAATTTGAGGGGGGGAGGTGTTAGTCACTAAGTAGTCATTTTACCCCACAGGGTCAGTAAACAATTTACGTAAATGTGCACCGATAGACACATTGCCCAACAAAATTCCATTCCTCCCTTGGCAATGAAAACTATTTAGCTTTGAGGTAGCCAGTAACAGTTTATTACAGATCTAATCAGTGTCACCCCATCATAATCCCTAGCTGCAAGCAATTATGCCTATCTCAGTCCCTGGTGTGAGTTGTGTCACATGGCAACCTAGTCAGATGATGGCTATGGGCAGAAGGGTCAAGTAAATGGTGGTGTTGGGTTTATTAGTCCAGAAATTGGGAGGAGAGAGACAAAGTTGGATGAGGACATACATTACAAAGTAGATCAGTGGCTGATTCCTCGCTGTCCCCATTCCTCTGCATCCCTCTCCCAGTTCCACAAAGCCAGGCAACTTAAAGAGATGACCCTTATGGCCAAGTCCTGGGGCCATTTTGTGAACTGAGGCCCTGAGCTCTGACTGCTTTTCTACACAATCCCCAAGACTAGAACACTCCCCATCATCTCTGTCTGCCCCCACCTGGCATGGTGCCAAGCACATGACAAACAATCAGTGCATGTTTGCTAAACATAGGAAATCTTTAATGAAATGGAAGCCATTTTCTGGCCTTGGAATGCCCTTGCCCATTAAAAGTTCCCAGTAGAACCCAGGCCATCACCAGGCAAGTTACCCTCTAACTCTGTGTCACATGCCCTAATCGTGGACAGGGGAGGGAGGGAATGCATGAAACTGTCTCTCCTCTCGCTTCATGTTCCTGAACACATTTTATTCTTTACATAATTTAAGTTCTTTTCCTTCTTTCAGTGCCTTAGGAATGAGCCATTAGTCAATGGTGAAGTGAACAAATTAGCAAGTATTTATCGAGTGCTAACTGGGTGTAAAGCTCTGTGTTAAGTACAATTGAAAGATTTTTTAAAATTTTTATTAATTCCAGCTGAAAAGATTGAAGACATACAAATGAAGTAATTTGGAAACAATAATAAAACATGTGTTTAAATGATCATGAAATTTATGTACAATTTATGCACTGCTTACTTTTAAAACTATCTTCATCAACATATAATAAAACACATATATGCAGAAAACAATTAAAATAATAACAGCAAGAAAATGAAGCAATAAGATTGGTACCATTGTGATTTAACCCAGTTATTAATAAATGGAAAGAAGCAAAGGGTAGCTACAATTCAGATACATGCCCAGTAAAGTCTAAATGACGTAGAGAGGGTGCTTGCCTGTCAGTCATACCAGGGAACAGGACATTAGCCAGAATGAGAGTGGCCACTGCAAAGGCACGAAATCTGAAATACATAAGCTCCTGAACAAAGCGAGTTCTCTCTCTTGGCCCCCTTGCTCTCTGGGAACTCTTGCAGGGGATATGCTCCCCTGCAATCACCCACTTGGTTCACGGAC
The DNA here is from genome assembly GCF_000147115.1 of Myotis lucifugus. Taxonomy (NCBI): domain Eukaryota; kingdom Metazoa; phylum Chordata; class Mammalia; order Chiroptera; family Vespertilionidae; genus Myotis; species Myotis lucifugus. Next base: position 2,143,643 of record NW_005871102.1, read on the forward strand.
CCCACACAATGGAATGATGGACTGGAACTAGTCTGATGCTGTTCTGGACTCAACTCCACCATGGAATGGAAACTCTGGACACTGGCTTTGCTTCTAGCTCTGCTAAAGCTCCAACTGCACCTTTTCCAGGACTGGTTTAAGAGAAATGGGACTTTGGAAACTGAGGGATATAACGCTATGTAAATAAAAATCACTCATTCTCCCATGTGAGTCTTACAAAATCCTTTTTTCTCAAGATATGGTAAGAACACCCCTCCCACTAGCAACAGAGAAATTCCACCTGTGCAATTCTCCAATAACAAGATGATTATGCTACCAATTTGGGATGCATGGTTGATGCCACCAGCATGATGGCTGGTTTTAAGACTCTCAGCAGCCACGGCAATAAAAGAAATGGGAACATGCTGCAGTATACTAATAGACTCTTCATGATGACTTAGGAGGAAATGTCTATGGTGCCAAGAGAAGCAAACATTTTCCTGGTATTAAATTTTAAGAAGAATTTATAATGTGAATCATTATATCAGGAACATTGAACAACACAACGGACAATATCTTCCACAACAGTTTTTAGAGAAATGGGGAAATGTTCATCAGTTGGCTAATTCTTAAAAATAGCCTTCCATAAAAATCATAGGCATGACAACCAACAAAACTGAGTAAAGACATTTCCACAGGAAACAAAGTTAACATGGTCCAGGAATACTGGCTTCTCAATGACCTGACAAGAGTCAGGCAGAGAACTTAATAAACATTAAGTACTGGTACACTAAAATGTTGAGTGGAGACTCACATGCTTTAGATAAACATGCAAGTATGTCAAAGCTGCTATTTTGTTGTGAAAGTTAAGAAAACTAACCATTACTCTTGTTTGAACTAAGGGCCACAAGAACGGCTTGACACAGTGCCAGATTTTTCCTAATTCCTGGATGCTAGGGCAAGAAGTTGAGTTTTTTGGTAGTATATTAAAGGGTGAACATGTTTGGGGCAGGGAGGTAAAATAAAGATATTCTAGTTCCGTGTCATTTCAGGATCAAAGACTTACCCTACAATTTCCCCCTCTTCCATCATAACTCATGTCTCTACAAACTTCCCACCCCATGGTCACTAAAGGGGCTCCCCATCTGACTTGGGTAATTCTTCTGTTAAAATGTTACTTAGGACACGAGGCCAATTTTGCATATGGATTTGGCTGCACTGACTGGGTCCCTTTTTACTAGAAACAAACTGCATAAACAGTGCTGGCCTGATGGGTGGACAGAGCACCACCATGTTGAGCTGGCATAATCTGAGGGCCTGGCCACAGAGTCAAGACAGAATTCTTGCAAATAACTTTCCCTATGGCCCATCAAAAAGCTTCCAGCTCCACCATCAGGGATGCACCCTCTGGGCTCCCTATCTTTAAGAGGTTGCAATTAAATAGTCAGTATAAACAGAACCTTAATCCTCTACCACCTGCTGATAGAACCAGAAGGGTCACAGGCATAACCTGGCTCAAAGATCACAAGCTTACTGATTGCAGGCCAAATTCATCCTGCTGATGTGTTTGTGTGAACTGAAGAGTGATTTAAAATATAAACTTTTCACATAAAATTCAATTTTTTCAGTTCTCCTAAAAAATTAGAATTTCTGGCAACACCAGGCCTATACCACCTATGGCAGCAATCAGCCAATGGAGCAGACTAGCCCCTACCCCTTTAGTCACAGCAGGCTTCCTCCACTCTGCCCACTCCCCACCACTCCCTAGTACAGTGATGGCGAACCTTTTGAGCTCGGCGTGTCAGCATTTTGAAAACCCTAACTTAACTCTGGTGCCGTGTCACATATAGAAATTTTTTGATATTTGCAACCATAGTAAAACAAAGATTTATATTTTTGATATTTATTTTATATATTTAAATGCCATTTAACAAAGAAAAATCAACCCAAAAAAAAATGAGTTCGCGTGTCACCTCTGACACGCGTATCATAGGTTCGCCATCACTGCCCTAGTGTCTTCTCCCAGGCCTGCTGCACCCATTTACATGACATGCCTCATCCTGCGGCCATTTTTTCTTTAATCCTTCATGATCCAATACTCTTATTTTATGCCCTACAGAGGGGAAGAGACTTGCTCAAGTTTGTACATCTGGTAAGAGGCTGAGCCAGAGGTAACCTGGCCTTCCCAGGCCCCCAATTCTCTCCATGGCAGATCTAAGCCCTCAGCAGGCAGGATGGGACAGGTGCCAGTGGAGGTCAACCCCTCCACAAGGAAGTGGAGTTAGGAAAGCACCAAAGACAAGTTTGGCTCAGTTTACGTTGTTCTGCCCTGGGCAGGTTCTGCCTGCAATAATATTTTACAGCATCCTCCAGAAAAATCAATTGGTTTAAAATAGCAACTGATTCTTGCCCTGGGTGAAAATGTTAGGCATATGCAAAAAAGGGAGCATTGTGTTTTCTTTAAAGCTCTCCCAAACCTGTGAACAAGTAGAATTGTTCACCACACACGCCCACACACACAAAAAAAATCACTCAACAGTATTTTCTTAGGGGAGAGACAGATTTAAAATTTAGGAATGTGGGGGTTTATTTAATTCTTTAGGAGCCTTTCTTTCAGCCACATAATGCCTTTCTTTGATATAATATTCGAAAATACGCTTGTCACTACTTTATGCTAAAATATAAATGGCTCATGGTCTCTAGCTCTCTTTTAGGAGAAAGAAGCGAAGTAAGGGGGGTGGGGGATCTGGCGTAAATGGCTCTGCCTAGATGAAAAAGTGCAGGCAGAACATTTCCAAGCTGCTAAACACCAGAAGGAGATAAGAGGTGGCGTGTGAATTGCCAATTATGATGGTAACAATAATGAAAATAGTCCCCACTGTGCTTTGGAAAGCCCCAGTCCTGGGCTGGCATGAGCTCCAACACTCCGGTGTTCTTGGGCAGCACAAGGGCAGTGGGGCCTCCCTTACCTGGAAGCCAAGTGATTCCAGGGCTGTGGGTCAGGAATGTGAGGTCCCAAGCAGCCCCCCAAAGAAAGGGCTGCCTCAGCCCCTTAGCTTCTATTCTCATCGGCATGAGTTCTTTTCGAAGGTAGAACCCCGGGGTTTCCAACCTTTTCCACTTCAGTCGCTGGCAGGTACCCTCCCTCCCCCAGTGTGTGCAGTGCAGCTGGCATAAGCAATCAGCTTTCCTTCACCTTCTTCCCTCCTGGAGAATACCCTCTCCTCCCCCACCTGTAGGAAAATTCCAGCCAACCTTTAACTTCTCTTATCCATGAAGCCAAAGCACCCCCACCCATGGGAATTATATTTACGCTTTGCCCTCGCTGCTGGCTGCTGCTGCAATTCCTTCCTAGCACTTACTTTATTCTGTCTAGTTTTATACGTCTGGTTTAGCTGTCACCATCCCTAACAAGACGTGAGTTCCTTGAGCCCCAGAACAGTGCCTCAGCTATGTTTCCACCCTCAAACCTGCAGAATTTGGGGCAGTAGTAAGCACTCAATGAATATCTAATGAATCTAGGGCTCCACTTTTTAAAAAGCAGCTGCTTTGCTGGAATGAGAAGCTGTGTGATACCAGCTAGGGAGGAAGGAAGTCAGCAGGTTCAAACAACCTAGAGGGGCGACCTCACTCCCACACTGACCTCTCCCTCCGCATCACATGGTAGCAAATGGCTTCACATCCTGAAGCTGCGATGGCATGATTTTAATTATCACCCGTGCGCATTTTCTTCCTTTCTCTGTCCATCTCGCAGAAGGGAGCATCCCTGTCTCTTCTGGGTCACTCCTCAGCCACACATACACCTTCTCATTTCATCAAGTCACTGCAAACCCACTTTCCCCTTCACTGCAAACACACTCGGTCTTCTCCCCAAGTCAAACAGTCTTCCCGTCCTTAATGTCACCTTCTGCGCCCCAGCCTGTCCACCCTCAGTCTTCCAACCTCAGTATATGCGTCACCACCTGCCCAGTGGCAGCCTGAAACCTCAGATCCAGTCCTTCATTTCTCTTTTATTCACGCCCTGTCCTGGTCCCATAGTGGCCATCCTCGCCAGCTCTGGTCCAGAATACCTCCTCCATTGGCCCACTTCTCGCCCCTCATTTCATGCCTGGAGCATCAAACTGGACCCCCACTTCCTCTCTTTGTCCATAACCTGGATCCCTCCCAGAAGCCAGAGGAACTGTAATGCATGCTTGAGCCACCCTCCTCCTGCCTGGGGCCCTCCCAGGGCTCCCCACCACCCCAGGATGAATTCGAGGCCCGAATGGTCAGGCCGCCACCTGCCCCACCTTCATGCTCACTTCTCTCCGGCTGCTCTGACCTCTGCTTTTCCTTCAACCTTGAATGTATCCAACTCTCCATCTTGGAGTTTTCTACTTGCCATTCCTTCCGGTCCTTCCCAGGCTTTCCTTCTCTGCCCTCAGCTTAGAATCACCTCCCATGCAGTTCCTTGAGCCCTATTTAAGGATCTCCTGCCTGCACCACTTTTCATTCCTGCACTTATTCCCCACACTCAGAAAGTATGATGTCACGCTAGTGTCTGCTCATGCAACGTCCCTTCCCCGTCTTGGTCAGGGCAGACATCATCTTTCTTACTATCTGATGCAGCCACAGCACTTAGCACAGACCCCAGCACGTAGAATGGGCACAGAGCAAAAATGACTGCCTACAAGTGAGCTTTTCAGCTCAGGAGTCCGGTCTCCACAACCCCGCCCTCAACTCCACGCAGACTGATCTCCCTCCCTTACCACCCTCCTGAAATCACTCCTAACTAGCAATCCAGTGACCTTCTTGCAGCCCTCATCTCCCTCTGTGTCTCCATAGCCCTTCATTCATTCACAGCTATTTTTCCACCCTCGCTGTCCACTCTTCATATACATGTGTTCTAGAAATTTCCACGTGATGTGCCTCATGTTCACCCCCTGCCCTCTCTGGTCTCCATATCTTGGCAAGTGTAATTTTCTCTGCCTGAATGACCTTTTATCTTTTTTTAAACAGGTAAAATATGATTCTGTTAACATGTGTTAAGATTATAAAAGATTAATATTGAAAAAAAATACAGCAAAGCATACAGGCAAGTAGAAATCCTTCCAAACAGTGCTTCTCCAACTGGGATCTACAGACCCTAGGGAATTTAAAAATTTTGTGCCTTCATTTTGATATCAATCTTTAAAAATCAGTTCACAGAAGCATAATCTATTGTTGAGTTGGCCACCTAATCACCAAGTGCTTTGATGTGACTACAATGCCTGTGCTTGCATTGTTTACAGTAACCATGGCAACAGGAGATCTGGCTTAATTGGCACAGGCTAATGAGAAACTAATAGTGGGACAGCACAGCAACCACCCCTTCCCCAGCTGACTACTGACTCCTCTTCCAGCATCAAATACACAAGGACCAGGGCTAGGCTCTTGGAAGCAGGAGACAACGCTGTGGGAAAGGATCTCAGCTCAGGCAGAGGTCAGCATGTTCTTGGGGGAGGTAGGGGGTCCCCTAGGGGTGAGGGAAGGAGTGGGAGGCAAGTGTGGAGGGTCAAATCCAGAGAGCAACATAGAGGCCAAAAGAATGAATGAATGATTTAAAGGAGAGAAATTCAGGCACAACAAAGATTTTTAAAAATAATTTAAGAATACTGTGACTAGCTATTTTTCAATAAAATTGAAAAAAAACTACATAAAATGAATAAACCTTAAAATATACAAATTATATTTATTACAGATATTGAAAAGATAATTGAAGAAATTCTTCCAAAGAATCCCAGGCTTGGTCATTTATGCAGGTACATTCTGGGCAATGTTCAAGCAATAGATAATTTCTACATCATATATACTGTTTCTGAAAACAAAATTAGAAAGATGCTTAACTCACTCCATGAGGTTAATATTACTGCGAGCCTAGAAATGCATAAGAATAGTACAAGAACAGAGATTATAGGTTCATTTCACTTAGGTACATGAAACAAAAATCCCAGATAAAAGATTAACCAACTAAAGACAACAGTGAATGGAAACAATTAAGAGATTATAGTCAAGTAAGTCTGATCCCAGAAAAAAAGGGTAGTTTAACAACAGAAATTTATTCTAAATCACTATATTCATATAGTGATTATATTATTATAATATATTCTGAAAAAAACATTTAATGAAGTATAAACCTATATATAATTTTAAAATAACTTTCAAAATACTGAAAATAAAAGTTTCTTAACCTGATAAAGGTTACATAATAAACTCCAGAGCAAGCCTCATACACTTAACCCAATAGATTTTTTAAACTATGGGATTATATTTGTCACTTTGAGTTGGCAAAACATTTTTTAAAGGACTTTAGAAGCACAAACAACAAAGTAAAAAATTAATAGATTTCTATTCAGTGGTGACCACATAGACACAATTAAAAATAAGTAACAACTTGGAGGTGATATCTCAAAGTATAGAACTAATAAGAAATTAATAGCCATGGCATAAAAGAATCCTGCAAACCAGTAAGAAAGGAAACCCAGTAGAAAAGCTGGCAAAAGCTATGGGTAGAAAATTCACAGCAAAGAAAACCAAACTGGCTAACAAATATGTGAAGAGATGGTCAACTCACGATTAATTGGGGGAAAAAAAACAAAAATGCCAGTTAACACAATGATAAAATACACCTATCATGCTGACAAACATTAAATCAGACCCTCTCCAGGCTCAGCAAGGAAGTGAGACGAGAAACCCCAGGTGCTCCTACTGGCATGGAAACTGGCAGCGGCTCCCGGGAACAATCTCACTGAAATCATCTATGTGCAAGGATGTCATAACCGCTGGCCTGTTCCTGGAGTCACGCTCCCAAGAAACTTTCACAGAGTGGATGAGGCGATGTGCCACAGCTCTCCTTGTGGCAACTAGAAACTGAAGGTGACCTAGGTGCTCGCCCTGGGGGCCCGGTGGAAGTGGAGCCGGTGCTTAGCATGACATGCATGTCATCAGAAGGAATACTGACAAGTTCACTCAGCAACACGGGTCATTCGTAAAAATATGGCAGTAAATGAAAAAAGCCAGAAGCAGAATGAAGTATATGTACATAAATTAAAACCAGACCACAAAACAACACTATATACTTTACTAACAAACAAAAATGGATGTCCAAGGACACAACTCACACATATTCAAGTAGGTGCTGATGGGAATGGGAGGGTATTGTGGGGGGCAGGGCAGGAGGAATGCAGAATAAAATGGAATAAGACAAGAGAGGGGCCTTGTACTGACAAATCATGATCGCCTGCTGTAATTTAAGGGAAATAATTAATCCAGTTTGGCATATCTTGAGTTTACAGGGGGGGGGAGGGGTAGAAATACTGGGTTATTACATAAAATACAGGGTGGGGCAAAAATAGGTTTACAGTTGTATGTGCGACACTGAGTTTATGCCTGTATTACTTTCCATACGAACTGTAAACTTTTGCCCCACCCTGTACAGATACCTTAAAGTCAGAAGACTTGGCACCACACTGCTCAGTAATCAGACTTGCTATCACTTTGTAAACGGAGATTTCTTGTGAGTGAAACAACAGCATAGCATATTACATTGATGTGGTTGATTTCAATGTGGGAATTTTTTCTTTAGTTTTGACTTTATTTATAAATTTATCTTTGTTGTATAATTATGTAAGGTTTCCAAGTGTTAAGACTGTAGTGTACTTAGTGTTATGTTTGCATAGATCTAAGTACCATTATAATAAAAATAGTTTAAACGGAGTCCTTGAGAATACTTTTCTCTACAAGAGACTGGTTCCTCTTTACTCTGGAGTGGGAAATGCTACTTGAGGGTGGGAGAGTTGAGTGTCATCCTAAGGCACAGTGGTGTGGTGCCCTAACACATCTAGGTATTTCTTTTGCTCCTTCCCTAACCGTTTTTAGAGCGGTCCTGTGAATTCCCCCCATTCCTTCTTGCTTATTGCCTGTCACGGTGCTGAGGCCCTAGTTACCCTTTGATATTTAAAAATGAAACTCTTCAAGAGCAAGGTGCCGGTTTTAGCTGCAGAGAGTCCTAGATGTTTGGGAAGACAGGACCTGTGTGCAAAAGCACTTTGGAAACTGCGAAGGATTATCTGCAATTTATTATAATGACTGTTGTCATTGCTGCTTCTCCCACTGCTGGAAGCAAAGAGCCTGCTGTGACCTATGTCAGTGAATTACTCTGGTCATTCCCCAAGTAGGGACAGCCTAGGCATCACCTTGCTGATGCCCTCACCTGTGAAGGGAAAGGAACAGGGAGGTCTGGGACAGCTTTGTCACCTTCGTTCTGAGCTGTATTAAAGAGCACACTGAGGAGGCTGCTCGGGGTTGGGTGGGGGCAATGGAACAGGATGTCTATTCAGTGCTGCTGCGTATGCCGATACAATTAGTGCTTGGGCCCCGGGGATTGAGGGTGCTGGAATCCAGCCAGGACTCTGTTCACTAAGCCTTGTGTCCTGTGCAGGATGCTGACCTCCCAGAGAAAGAGGGAGGGTCACCCTACAGCACCAAGTCTTCAGTCCATCTGCCCAGACAGGGGCACCTTTTAAAAATCTGTGCTTGCAGGGGGGAAAGGGAGAGGAGGAGGAGGAAAAAGAAGAGGAGGAGAAGGGGTGTGTGTGTATCTAATTTGTCCCAAGCTTTCGTCAGCTCATTAAGCTCTATGCCAGCCTCAAACTCTATGCCAGCCCTGCCCCAACCCAAGGTGCCACACAGACCAACAGTGACCTCACGGTGGCCATTAGCTGTCAGACAAATTTATTTTTCAGTTCTTCTTGACCGGCTGGGTATGAACCAGTGACCTCTCTGTAAAAATCTCCCAACTCCATTAACTCAGCCACCCAAGAGCACAGCTCCTGGTTACCATTTAGTCCTGAAATCAGAGCCTATGTGGTGCCTATTGTACTGGGTGCTCTGTTTAGGCACATGTCTGGAGGGGCTCGGAGTGGACTCCCCTCACTGCCTACCCTCCATCCTGTCCCATTAGCCCAGGCTGGGTGAGAGAAGAGGGAGGGCGGAGTATCACTGGAGGAGAGTGACTGGTCCCCATAGGGTGACAGGTCATCAGGGCTGAGCTGTCTATCATATCAGCCCTACATCAGAGCTGGCAGAGGTGAGGAGATGAGGACGCTGTGGGTGGAGGGCATTTGTGAGTGAGAATGTACGTTTGAGCCTGAAGTTGTGCACATGTGTGTTGCATGCTTGTGCTTGTGTGTAAACGGATGTTATATGCATTAATTTGATTGTAATGAGGATCTATGTGTGGGGTGTTTTTGTTGTATGTTTGTTGTAGGAAGCTGTACGTACTGAGCACAAGAGTGAGACTGAGGAATCCAACTTTTGAGGAAGGAAGTGAGAAAGGAAGACACAGGAGGTAAGGAAGAAGAAGAAAAGACGCGGGGAGAAGATGATGGACGAGAGAGAGCAATTAAGAGGAAGGAGAAGAGACTGCCTTGGGGGTGGCTGGTCCTCAGAAGCAGAGGCTGGAACACTCTTTGTGAGATGGATGTTCTGAGGTCCCCATTAAGGTCCCAGGTGAATGAGGGGACGGAGAGAAGCAGCAGCAACACAACTGCCTCCACGCGGTGCCCCAGCAACACACAGATCACCAACACCTGATGACTGTGTCACATCCTAAGCCTACGGGTCTCCCAGCCAATGCCCTCGCACCTCCAGGCTGCACTCTCAGCCCTGAACAGTCAGACCAGCAGCTCCCAAGTCAGGAGACTCAGCTCCCAACTGCCTGACTCTGCCTCTCCAGGCCCAGTCTCTTAGCTTCCATGGGGGCAGGGCAGTGTGGCAAGGAGACACTGCTCCCATCTGACCTTATAGGGAGAACTGAGGTGAGGAGGGGTTCAATGGCTGCCCCAGAGTTCATTCACTCTCATTGCATGAAGGGATGAGAGGGCTCAGAGCCCAGACATTTAGTGGGCAGCCAGCCCTGCAGGTGGTTAAGTCAGTTCTGTGTGCTCCATGCGGAAAGCGGTGACAGCCCAGAGTGACAGAGAACAAAATGAACCCTGCTGCCCACCCTACTGGTGGCCCAGCCACTGAATCACAGGCTGCAAAGACCTGGCTGGGAAAAGGACTTCCATCAAGTACAGATGACATTCTCAAGGGTCTCAATGGCTGAAACTTTTTCAGCCAATGCCCAGGATTGGCAACACAACTTCCCCATCTCTCTCCCCCTGCGATGTTTACACCACTCAGACTACAGAGAATGTTACCAGGGATCTCCATAATGTCACTGACTGGCCCCATGACCTTGGGCAAATCCTTTCCCCTTTCTATACACCTCAGTCTCTCTGTCAGCAAAATGCCTGTGTATCTCCCAGACTTGCCCCCCCAGGGGGAATCAAGTGAGGATGGTTATGAAAGCCCTTTAAAAAGCAAGGTCTAGTTCATTCAATTCCCAGTTGTCATCATAGACATCGGGAAGGGAGTTGAAGTGGGTGAGAAGGGATCTGGAGACCATGGTGCCTTGGGTTCACAGGAAGCCCCTATTGGAGTATAGGAGGGGACCTCAGTGAGAAAGTAAATGGGAGAACAGTGGGTGCTAAGCCAACAATGAGAGCCCAGAAGTGGAGGGAAGTTCACTCCCTTCTCCATTGTCTCAGTGGAGGCTTCTAGAAGATGCAGACCCAGAGGTAGGGCCTGAAATAGGGGAGGAGACTCCAGATGGTGCGTGGCCCAGGTACAGGGGTGTGCTCCCAGGAATGACACTGGTGTCACTCAATCCATAGCTTGACCAAAAACACCAAGCGATTTCTCTTTGTGCCTGAGCAGAGGCCATCTGGGAAAACCCTGAGTTCAGAGCACGGGGTGGTGACATCGGAGCACTTGATTGCAGGGACATCAGAAAGGCTTCACTGACAAGGGGACTTGGGTTGAGCCTTGAGACAGGAGAAGGGCTCCCAACCTCTTCACCAGGCGGCTCAACACACAGCCAGCCCACCCAGGGAGAGGCCTCCCAGTTTGACAGCTGAGAGCCAGGAAAGCAAATGGTTTCCTGTAGGGAGGGATTTTGCTGCAAATCCCTAATCAATGAGGAGAAATTTAAAGAGATTAGGGTAGCTGCTGGCTGCACACATCCTTCCTCCCCTCCCCACTGCTGGAGCTTCCTTTCCTTTGACTTTGGTTTTCCCCTCTATTTCCTCCCATCTATATCTATCAACTCTTCCTTCTTCCACTCCCTTTCATCCCTCCCCTCTTCCCTCCTCTTCCCTGGAACCTCCTGGGGCCTCTCTGGCCACCCCTCTTTCTCTTGCCCTCTCTCTGCCCTGCTCCCCACCTATTCCCCCCCCCCGATTCCACAGAAGCTCTCTGTCCTCAAGGGGATGCTTTCACTGTTTATTAATTTATGACCAAACAAAACAACCTTTTGAAAGCCCAGAAGAAGACATTCCTGCCTCCATCCCCAGACTCTGATATCACCCAACCCAGATGGTAAATGTCCTGAAGAGCCTGGTCCCCCAAAAGTGCCCTCCCCATATATTAGGGGGAAGGAACCAACATTGGAGCATGGGAGTTAGAAACAGAAACCACAGGTGAGCAAGAAGGGAAGATGGACTCAGGCTCATGAATATAAGGGTGGTTGTCAACACCCAGATTTGGGCAATGATAATCATGGTAACACCTGACATTTAATGACACCTTGTGCTTATGGTGTATCAGAGCTCTCTCCTGTAGGTGTTCTTTCCCTCTTCCTGTAGGATCCCCACTTTCAATTGCTGCAGCCCTCATATCACAGCCCTCCCACCTATCAGGACCCCCTGTGAGCCCCACCTCTTCCATAAAACCGGGTAAATTGATTCCTGTAGCACTGAGCATCTGCCTCTCACAATTTGGCTCCTGATAATTTACTGCCCTGTCTCTTTCTCTTGCTGCTTGTTTTGTCTAACTCTTGTCTCCCAACCATGGCTCCTGCAGGGCCCAGACCAGACCCAATGCTGCTTCTATAACTGGCTCAGGGTCTGGCTGGGTGCTGTATATCTGGTAGGAGGTCAATAGTATATGATTGATCAGTTGATTGTAAGTCTCATTAAAACCTATGAGGCAGGCACAAGTGAGTATTCTTTCTGTCATGATGATATCAAACAGAATGGGGTTGGAGGGTATCTGTTACCTGTCCTCTGGATCCAAGGAAAGCATCTATTCCATTAATCTTGCAAGACTTGCCACAATCTGGGTGTTTGGGGGTCGGGAGGGGAGCTGAGAAGGTCTGATAGGTTTCCTCTGGGATGCTTGTCCGCTCAGGTCTCACCTTGCTCAGCTGCTTGGACTTAGAGGTAACATCCACAGAGTGAAAGCTTAGTGTTCCAAGTAGAATGGCTGAGGTTTGAGGTTTGGTTCCAAACAGAGCTGTGTTCAAATCCCAGTTGGACAAGCAATATCTTCAAACCTCCTTTTTCTCATCTGTGAAGTGGGTTTAATTTCTACTTCCCTTTTTGGTTAAAAAGTACTAAATGATATAGTTTATGTAAAACCATTGGCACAGTACCTGGCCCTAGGTAAGTGCTCAAAAAAATGTAGATACTATTATTCTTCGAAGTCACCTGGTCCTTCCAGTCCCAGCCCCTCCTCTATCCTCTCCTCGTTCCTGGGCACAGTCAGCCAGCAGGGACAGGCCACTTGGAGTTTGGAGTATGGGGAAATGTCTGCACAGGCACAGATTGAGGTCAGGAAATTCATTTCACGTACACCATGACCTCTGTCCCAGCAATATTTTCTATCTCCAGGGGCACAAGGCTGGCTACTTCATTAACCCCTGAGAGCTGTCAAAGCCCATTTGGGGATTTCAATAACATTAGGATCTAGCCTTTCAGGGGCTGAAAGTCTGAAATCCAGGACTGGAAGCCTGGTGAGAGAAATCTGATGAACTGCTGGGACTGTGGCCTCACACAAAAAGGAATTAAAAATAGGGGGCTGCATCTGAACAAACAGAGGAAAGAAAGTGATTTTAGCTTAGGTTGGCATTTTGTGAACTCAGAGAGTTGGGGAGTAAATAAGTTTTCAATCTTGTAATTACTTATCAATTTACTTATCCAGCTACCATTCATTGGGCACCTACCATATGGAATAAAAAGTCAAATAAACAGTATGAAAAGTGATCAGCTGAGCATGCCCCGGGTGCTGGGGGAACCCACAGGAACATCTACATAACCTCTGAGGCAGGGAAAGCTTCATGAAAGAGGGGACAATCGAGCTCAATTTTGAAGAACAAAGTTAGGAAAGTGCAATGGTTTCAGAGGGAAGGAGAGAGGGATGTAGATGGGAGAGGGATGGGATGGGCCTAAACAGGTATTGGAGGAGGCACAAATCATCAAAGGCTTGTATGCTAAGCTAAGGATCTTAATGATATTTTAATGGGGAGCCAGTGAGATCTGGATACTGTACAGCCAAGTATAGAGTCAGCTTTATGTCTTGGAAAAATCACTGAGAGCTCTCCATGGGGAGCGGCATTGGAGAGAGAATGAGTTGAAAGTTAGTTGAATAATTTGGGCAAGGAATGGTGATGGCTGGAACTTGGGCTGCGACGTGGACATGAGGAGAGAGCAGGATGGAAAGACACAAAGAAGACAGCACATGGTTACTGAATATGGGGGGGGGGGGCAGCAGCACATGGTTACTGAATATGGGGGGGCAGCAGCACATGGTTACTGAATATGGGGGGCGCTTATCTAGAAAGAGAGAATGGCCAAAGTTTCTAGCTTGAGTGACCCATTCACTAACATAAGAAACAAGGTGAGAGATACAGGCTTGAGGAAGAGCCAAGCAGATTTGCTGTCTTGTCGGAAAGCTGGCCATGCTGAGAGGCACTGATTTGCCAAGAATGAGGGAGTAGGGACCACACCGACTCCTTCTGAGTTGGCAGAGGCTATTTGGCAGCCCTGGCACTTCCACCACCTTGCCAGGACTCCTGAATGGATATGGAGATGTCCTTGACTCGGCATTGTGGCAGTGACAGGTGATAAAGTTGCCAGATAAAAAGACAGCCAGTTAAATTTGAATCTAAGATAAACAACAACCTTTTTATTAGTGTATGTCCCAAATACCACATAGGACATACTTATGCTATATATATATTTACTGTTTATATGAACTTCAAATTTGTATTTTTATTTGCTAAGTCTGGCAACCCTACAAGGACCCACCTCCAGGTCCTGATCCTAGGAAACCCAGAAACTTACACCTTTGCTACTAGCAAAACAAGTTCATGGGGCAGCCCTGGCCAGATCCATGGGCCCTGCCATGTGCTCTCCATGTCCAAAGAAACCTGAGAGCTGTGTACCTTTGTGTGTGACAGGGGGCAGTGACCTTCCACTAACGGCATTGGCCCAGTGACCCAGCAGAGTGGATGGCTCCTGAATACATATCTGAATAAATAGATGGATGGAGAAGTTCAGAATCCTGCTCCACAGTGACTTTGGGCAAGTCACTTATCTCACAGATCCATATCCTCAATACTAAAATAGAGATGATAACTATCTTCTTGCATACCTATTATAAAGACCCAATAAAAGAACTCAGATAAAGTGTAAGGCACAGACACTCAAATGGTCCATGCCTGCCCTGCCTGCCTGATCTGCTAGTTCCCATTCCCAGCTTATCTATCTGTAGCCAACATGAACAGGAAGGAGACTCACAGGAGTGGCATCCTCACTCAGCACCCACTTTGATTGGCCCATGAGCTGGAACAATCCAGGGACTGGTGATGCGGAAGGAAAAGAGGTGAGCTGACTTCCATCACTTGGTTTTATATTTTTAGTGCAGTGAGTAGAAGGTAGAATAACCCTCAGTGCTGATGTTCTCCCTAAGTGATAAACTGTCGTTGTCATTTAATGTCCACTGACCGACAGCCCATGACCCCGCCCCCACCCCTGCAAAAGCATTTCCTGCACGCCTCCTCGGTGAAGCCATCCTGTGTCCAGGCCAAAACCCTGTGAATTCAGAGAACCGAATTGTAACAAAGTCAGAAGACACACAAGTCCTTTTGCTGGCAGCACCTGACAACCTTCCAACGTGCTTGCTGTGCTCAGTGCCCTGGGCTCCCAGCCAGCTCAAGGTTTTCCAAGGAGGAGAAAGCAGGTGCCTCCTGCAGGGTTTGGATCTGATTCATCATTGTCAACAGCTCCATTCATATTCCCCTTTCAGTTCTGAGATACCTATGAAATGCTGCTTCCCACTAGGATCCTCTCCACGCTTCCCACAATCAATGCACTGACTTCTGATTCCCAGTCTGCATATCTCGCAGTCTTCCCTCCATCTGGACATAAGGCCCGCCACAGCACTGCCCCGGGACACGTGCTCTGACCACTGGATCCCAGGGTCCGCACTGTCTCTAAGTTCCTAGAGCAAGTGTGCCCACACCCCTCACAGGGGTCCTTAATACCTGCCCTCCACCGGCCACTCAACTACTTCCCCTGAATGTCTTGTTTCCTCAACCAGATGGTGTGCTCTTAGCGAGAAAGGTAGACCAAGCATTAACTAGCCACCAGCATCTACATTTTCCCTGTCCTCAAGCCTGAGCCTGTCCTGTGCGGAAACAAGCACTCAATGGACCATGATTAGAGAACCAATGAAAGAATGAAAGTGCCAGAGAATTAACTCGGCTCCAAGTCTTGGGGGAGACAATGAGACAGGCAAGGGTCTTGCCCTTCAGGGACTCATATGCTGGGACAGACAAGGTGATTCTATTAGAGAATGGACAAGCATTCGGAAGAACGAGTCAGTGCTGGTGGACAGTTAATGCTTGCTCTATGTGGAAGCCAAGGGGCAAGCATAAGTGGGGCCCTGGAAGGACAAGAAAGGGAGCTCATTCAGTTAGTCAGCCACTATGCTTTCAAGGGCCTCTGGGAGGTGTGTGCTGAGAGTGTAGAGACCAATGAGCCACGCTCCCTGCCCCACAGGACACACCATCGAGAGAGCAGACACTTCCCCTCGCCACAGACTTCCAGACAGTCTGCTTGGAAGGTCAGATTTCAAGATCTGCTTGTATGGAAGGTAGAAGTAGAAAGAATTAAGGGTGAAAAGACATTTTTGGCATGCTCATCATAGTAAGAAGCAGTCATTGCATAGTTATTACTAGTTAACAAAGCCACAAAAGATGCATCCAAAGAATAAGAAGTTCAAAAACCACATTGGGAGATTAGAAGTGGCAAAGCACACGATGTGATCAGGCCTGGGAGGTCCCAGAGGCACGCACCACATTAATGCAGCCACACACTGGCCTGGCACTGGTGCCCAAACTTCCCATCACATATGCTTCCTTCCTTCCCCCTCCTGGTGGCCAAGAGGGAGGGGCAGAGATGGTGTGGTGGGCAGGGGACTGGGGACACTAAAACCGTCATCCGTTCAATGGTCAGGGAGCAAGAAGGCCTGTGTGCTTCGGCCTGGCAGAGGGAGGACTCACACCCGGCAAAAGTTACAGGGAAAAAGATGACCTTTCTGGATTTTTAAGGAAGAAAAGCAGGGGATCCAGGATGAATACTCATTCTCTTTTCTTTTCACCATGAGATAGCTCCCCTCCTGCGCAAGTCTCTTTAAAATGAAATACAAGAAAACAGTTCTGAATGGCAGCTCTGGCCTACAGCTGGACCCCTAGAGACAACAGCCCAACTCCATCAAATTCCAGCCTTTATACTCGAGCCAAAAAACTCCCCACCAGGCTTAAGCCATCAATCATGCTCTTCCCCATCCCAGCTCATCCTGGCCCACAGATGTGCCCATGCACACACACACATGCCTTACCGCATTGCCCTCTGAGGTTAGGGGAAGCAGTGACACTGTAGGCTAGGTGACCAAATATCTCCTTTAAGACAGTGCTTAACGAAGGCCAGATACCCGACCCTACAGAAGTCTGAGTGTCCTACGTGTGAGGGATGCTGGGAGGGCAATGCTGTGGCCTCCATGAGAGCCCCGCCCCAGCTTTGTGCCTCTGGGCCCTGCTTCTTCTCCCCAGCCCCCTAGCAGAGAGGAGAGTGCCAAGACCCCCAGCATCAATCTGCTGGGCCTCAGAGAACTGTCCTGCTGTGATGGATTTTTTAATTGGATTGTGACAAACATTTAATACCTAATAGAGCTCTTACCAGCACAGTTAATTAAGAATGTGACTAATCTAATTCAGTGGGAGCTCAGAAAGAGAGAAGGAAAGGAAAGCCAGAAGGAGGGAGCAGGATTGGGGAGGTGGTGGGGAGTGGGAATTGGAAA
Source organism: Myotis lucifugus (assembly GCF_000147115.1). Lineage (NCBI taxonomy): Eukaryota > Metazoa > Chordata > Mammalia > Chiroptera > Vespertilionidae > Myotis > Myotis lucifugus. Next base: position 2,160,824 of record NW_005871102.1, read on the forward strand.
ATGACTATTGAGCTTGTTATTCCTTCAGGGCAAGGGGTTCCAGACACAGAACGCAGGGCAACTGTACCAAGTGTGCACGGGAAAAGCAGGATGTTGGCAAGTCCAGAGCAGTCAGGCGGACAAGCACCTCTCTTCTCAGCCTCCCGCTCTGTCCCAGGGTGCACATGGGCCTGTTGTGCCAGCTTGTTAGCGATGCCTGAGCAAACCGGCCTCTGTGGTTCCTCTCAAGCCAGAGAGATAGCTGCTGAGTGTCATAAGCCTGCTTACTGACCCTGCCTCACAGAGGGTAGCACAGCCTGGCACTGCCAACCCCAAGCTAGTGGGTTCCATGGCATGCGGATAGCAGTGTGAGCACAAATGCAGCATTCATAACTACCTCTGCCACATGGGTACCCTCAGGCACAGCCGCATCATGTAGTGTGCGGCGTGTACGCAGGTATCCATGCGAGCACACAGGTACCCCCATGGGTCTACACAGCAGAAATCCACTCACTTGCACATAAGACACACACGGTGTTGATATTCAAACACTCAGAGGAATGTCATGGGCACCCTCCTGTCTGCAATAGAGGCCTGGACCTCTTGCTACCTGGGTCCTCCTGAGGTCTGAGCACCTGCTTCCCTGATAGGAGGGGCTGTAATATCAGACAGTTGTCACTTTCGTTCTGGCCGGTGGCCCATGCAGGCAAGTGGAGAGAGGGGTCTGTGGGAGGACACTGGGCTGATGTTCTTGGGTGAGTGGTGCAGACCCTGGAAACGGAAAAGTGCTCTGGAAACACTGGATGTTGTGAACGTGGACAAGGGAAAGACCAGTATCAGGGTTACCTTTGGGATGGGGAGGGGAGAGTATTAGTTCCTGATAGACCTGGTGCCATAGTAACTGCTGGGAGGACTATTTTGATTCTCCCACACTGCATGAGCTTTACAAATGGGAGGCTTTTCCTACTCTGATCTGTAATGGCAGGTGATAAGATTAGAGCAAGAAGGCTGTGATTAAGCAGTTCTGAGGTACTCATATCTCACTCCTGTGAGGCAGCCAGAATGGAGCTACCTTTTTTTAAAATTTATTTATTTTTTATTTTTTTATTGATTTCAGAGAGGAAGGAAGAGGGAGAGAGAGATTAAAACATCAGTGATGAGAATCATTGATCAGCTGCCTCCTGCACACCCCCTATTGGGGACCGAGCCCACAACCCAGGCATGTGCCCCCAACTAGAATCGAACCCAGTACCCTTCAGTCCCAAGGCCGATACTCTATTCACTGAGCCAAACTAGCCAGGGCTGGAGCTACCTTTCATCTCAGAAGAGAGACCACCCAACCAACCTCTTGATGGACAGCTCGGAAGGACAAGATGCACACCCCACCCTGGGAGGCCTCGGGGGGAAGTGACCACTGAACAAGAAGCTGGGGCCACATGTATCTAACCTGGTGAGAGCAGAATGGGCAATAAGGGAGGCGGCGCAGACAGCCACGTGCAGGGGTTGGGACAGCTGCCAGGACCACTCTCTTTGGGACTGAAACAGGGTACGGGTCTCCTGATAGGACTCAAAAGAGACTGAGGATGAGAATCAGAGCCAGAAAGGCCTGAGGAAGCCTCAGCAACAAACAAAAAGCTGGGAGCAGGCAGCAGCCAAGAAGTGGCAGGTACTCTCTCCTCCCTCCTCACTCATCCACTCCAAGTGCTTATCTCCACTCTACACCAGCTGGACACCTCCCCTTCTCAGGAGCACTCACACATGGGACTGGTAAATGCTCATGTCACACGGAACTGATTAGAGGTGGAGCCCCAAGGAGGACCCAGATCTCCTGGGTCTCAAACAAGTGCCAGCTCCCCTACCTGTGGCCTCACTTCAATGCACCTGGGCACTCGAAGGAGCTAACACTGCCCATTTACAGATGAGAGGACAGGCTCTGTGGGAAAGTGACCAGTTCTGCCCAAGGCCACTCAGGCGACAGAGCAGCAGAGACAGGATTGGGCCCGGAATGTGCCTCCCAGCGGAGGGCTGTCCCACATTGTCCTGCTGGCTGTTATCGCTGGCAAAAAGAGATGACGGGGGGACCCAGAGAGAGGAGCTGCATTGTGGGCAGGACACAACCGCCCTCCTTCCTCCCCTGCCAGGGCGCCCATGGAGCTGGATCGCAAGGCTGGGGAGAAGACACTCAGTGAGGCTTTCCCTGTGCCCTTCCACCTCCCCTTTCTCATTCCCTCCATTACCTCTTCCTATTTCTGGTGGAGGCGGTGGACCAAGTGCCCTTCTTTGTAACATGTGGTTTTACTCCCCTGCAGCAGCAGCAGCAGGAAGGACATGCATGCTCTTCCTGGATCATCAGAGCCCATCACTCCCTCGGGCTCTGGCCCACCTTGGGCCATGCCCTTCCACCCTACACAGGCCTTTCCCTACAGCAGAAAACCTCTGAACAATGGTCCATCTGACAACTTGATGCTGGGAGGAGAAGTCGAGGCAGCAGGCAGGGGAAGGAGTTCAGGGAAGGGCCCAGAGGAAGCAGAGCTGGGGCGGTGGGCACAGCCTGGTGGGGAACAAAGCCACATTCACTACTTATTGCTTGAGTGACCTTGGCTGAGTCTGTGACCGCTTTTGAACTTCATCTATTAACTGGGAGTTAAAGATCTCTGCACACCTCACTGGATTCTTGTTGGGAAGAACTAATACACAGGAAAGAGGTGTGAAAGCTAGAAAGGGCTACAAGAATAAAAGGTAAATGAAAGGTATTTTTATTAAGTAGAATAAGGAAGATCAAGAGTGACAGGGAAGGGGGAGGGAAGAAGGCAGAGAGCTGGGAGTAAATGGGGAAGCGAATGTTTCCCCACTGGGGAATGCATTAGGCACCTTCAAATGCTCCTTCTTTTCTAGAAGAGCACAAAGAAAAAGCTATTCCTAGTGGGCATCAATTATAAGACTTAAGAATTAGCTCGTGGCTGTGACTGTTAGATACCCAGCCTGGTACAAAATCTCCTTTCTTACCTCAGCCACCCTAGAAAGCGCAGAATAAGGATAAGGGAAGTGGAAGTGATGGAGGAACTGAGTGATAGACTCCCACCTCGGGGGGTGAGCTGGGGTAGAAATGAGTAATTTCTACCAGACACAGGTCATCCTGTTGGGGCTGAGGAGACACGTGGTTTAAACATACATATTCCTTTGCCCCACCCCAGACTTACTGAATTGAAATCTCCAAGGTGCCCAGGCATCTGTATATGTTCACATGCCCAGGTCACCCTAATGCATGGCCAGGTTTGAACACCACTGCTTTATCTCCTGCCCTCCTGGCCACATGGACCAATATGCAGGCCTGGCTGCCTTCCTACTGCCCTCAATTCACAAAGGGGGGGGTCCGCTCAGGGGGACATGGTGCTGGCACCATTTTGCCTCCCTATTTGCCCACCTTCCTGTCTGCTCCCTCACACCCAGAGAAAGTCCTAGGAGTAGACCTTGGAGTGGGTTAGCTGGCAGCTGCAGGGCATTGGGCAAAGGGAGATCTCAGAGACAGCATCCAGGGGCCAAGGTGGCACTGACAATGACATAAACTAAACGGTCCCAAACAAAAGTCTTGGAAGAGTCAGGAAGACCAAGTAGGAACCCACAGTGGTTTGAGTTGGAGAGCTATGGGGGGACTCACCGATGGGCCGTGGCCTTGCCCCTCTGGGGAGGCAGAGAGCAGAGAAGACACCATCAGGCAAGACCATCCACACCACTGACGGAAAGCTGTGGTCATCCAGGTGGCTGGCTACGCTGCCCTCCCATTTCTGGAGAGTGATGGAGTTCCTGCCTTCTCCCTGAAACTGTCTGCCCACACTCCCAGGAACCTCTGAGGGAGGTGAGCACCATTCTGCTGCCAGAAGTGAGAAAAACAGTTCCTAAGAAGCTGCCTCTGACTTGTGGAGGCGAGGGGTGGGAGGGACTCAAGAAAAGAGAAGTTTTCCAACTCATTTCGTATAAAATAAGGAAGGGCTCTTTGCAGTCTTGCTTGGCCGACCCCAGGCTACATAGCTGGTGTCTGGGAGGGAGGCTGGGCCCTCCCTCTCTGAAGTCTGCTACACATCATGCCGCCTGCCTGCACCAGGGGACAGTCTGCCAGACCCGACAGCCAGGGCATTGGTGAGAGGTCTCCAAGTGTCCAACCAGGTGCAGGCCCTCTGGACCATCAGCCATAGTTGTTAAACACCTTCTGGGAGGTCCATGCCAGACAGACCAGCTGCCAGACAGGGGGAGAGACAACATCAGAAGACAAGATCCCCACCATCAAAATACAGCTCAACTGGGTAGGCCCAATGCCCAGGTACGAGCTCATTCTATCTTGAGGTGCTGTCCAGCAGCCATGAAGATGATATCACAGACCAGTATCAACTGGGCATAGACTGAAGACCACGAGCTGTCTTGGGGCTACTCATTGTAGGAGGGATGGAGTGAGGCTGGAGAATCAACCGTTTCTTGAAAGAGGACAGGCTCAAGGCCACAGGGAGGACCAGGAGGCCACGTGGGTCCCTGCCATCCCAGCCCTGGAGTGGGAGACAGGGTGGATACAGAGAACCCTGAGAGGGAGGAGGAAGGCCTAGGCCCTGCTTCTAGCTCTGGCTTCAGGATTTCATCTGAGTGAGTGATGTGGGCATGAGGGATGTGATGTGTATGGTCACTGTCCTCCATGGAACCTGTAGGTCCTCCACCACCACGTTTCTGTCTGCCTGAGGGCACAGAGGGAAGACAAAGCTAACCCTGTGACCATGTAGACTCCATTTAAACAGAACCCCCGACCTTGGCTTTGAGAGGAGGTCCTGGCTGAGAACCATGGAGGCCCCCCTGAACTCAATCACCACCCCCAGCTGCTCCTTCTGCATACAGGGCATTCCCCAGCTCCAGAGTTTATAAATAAACCAAGAGAAGTCATTTTGTCCCAAGAGACCAGGATGTGTCTTGAAATACAGAGCTGTTCTTTGTTGTCTCTCCATGGTTTGAGTTCATTACTATTCTTCAGCGAGAAACAGGGCTTGGATTGAACCTGGTTCCCATCTACAGCTGAGAGTCTCAGCAAAGGCAGAGGGGGGAGCAGGGAGCAGAGACACAGACAGAGAAGCTCTTGGTTGGGCCCTGATGTAATAAATGGGGCCACTAACTCACTAAATGAACAAGAGAGGACAAAAGAGAAGCGTGGTGGAGGGTGTTGAGATGGGAAAGGGGCAGGAGAGAAAGAGATATTGACAGAGACACAGAAAAGAGATGCGGGCAGAGTGATATCTGAAAAATCCACATCAAGGCAGGGGAGAGAGCGATGGGGGATTCAAAGGGGAAACATTCAGAGGTGACAGCTTGAAGCAGCACTGAGGCCCTGGAAACACAGGAGGGACAGAGACCGCGTGTGCACGCTAAGGGGGAAGAGAGAGACAGCGAGAGAAGGAGAGGATGGCACAGGCAGGACAGGAGGGAGGAAGGGCCAGTGTGCACTTGGGGTCTGAGCATGAGGCTAAATGCCAGCGAGTGTGTGAAAACAGAAGAGCAGCACTGTCTGTTTGGTGTGCGTTCTGTGTAAAAAAACAACTTCATGCCCTAACCGGTTTGGCTCAGTGGATAGAGTGTCGGCCTGCGGACTCAAGGGTCCCGGGTTCGATTCTGGCCAAGGGCATGTACCTTGGTTGCAGGCACATACCCAGCAGGGAGTATGCAGGAGGCAGCTGATCGATGTTTCTCTCTCATCGATGTTTCTAACTCTCTATCCCTCTCCCTTCCTCTCTGTGAAAAATCAATAAAATATATTTTTAAAAAATAAAAAAATCTTCATGTGGTAAGAGCATGGACCTGCAGCAAGTTAGGGGACCAATCTGACCTCACACAGAGCTTCCCTCTGTGTAAATGGCAATGATACTAGTATTACTTCATAGGGTTGTCATAAAGATTGGAGTGAAGGTTGGAGAATTTTACAGAGTAAGCATTTAGAACAGTACCTACCATAGGAAGACCTCTGGGCCTGCAGGTGTGGACAGATGATGGGCGCACACAAACAAAGGGGACCAGGAAGGACGAGGGGTCAAGGAGAAGCAAAGGTCAAGGGTGAGCCACCTTTAATGTACAAACCTATCATTTTAGGTCAACACACTTTTTATTGTGAGCCAGGGGGCTGAGGAGAGAAGAGCAGCTGGTCCAGTGAGGAAGCCTGGGCCAAGGAAAAGGAGGAGGGAGGCCCGGCCAGTGTCAACATTGACTAAAGAGGCAATGAGGAAACTGGCTTGCTGGGCTTGCCAGGAGGACCCAGGGAGCCTGAGGCCAAGGAGAGGCTCTCCCTGCAAAGCCCACGTGCAGCAGAGGACATAAGGGTGGTGCAGAGGAGACCGTCAGAGCTCCTCTGTGGGGAATTTCCGCAACTGCCCTGGTGATCTTTCAGAAAGCCAGGAAGGGGAGTTAGAGTGAATGCATCCTCTCTCGCACAGCATGCTCCTCTCTCCTGCCATCCAGGAGATGGGTGCTTGCTTCCTAAAGCGATGTGAGGCTTAAGAACAGAGGTGTCCCCCACACCCTGCTAAGCTGGATGCAGAAAGGTCACTGGGGCAGAATCACAGACATGAGCTACTTTTTCTGGGACAAGAGGCAGGGGCAGGAGAGAAGGCACTGGATGCTTGCTCTGGGCAGCTCCCTGCAACCTGAGGTGATCCCTGAGTGGGCCAGGGGAGGAAGCTGAGGACAGACACTTCCTGCAATCCGCCCTAGCCTACCAGAGCTACTGTGAATGCCCGAGGCCCAGCAACGCTGAGTGCAGCCTTGTACTTATAGGTGCTGCTCACTCAATGGCATTTTGTCACCAGAGATGGTTCCTGAATCAGGCGGGTCCCACCCCCGAGGATGGTTCTAATCCTGAGAAAAAATGCAGGAATCCAGTATCTTGAATCCCCCATGTGCTAAAGTGTGCTAAACCAGGCTCTTGGTGCTGGAATGGAGCCTGGAGCAACAAACATAAGGACATGTTGAAAAAGACTGAATGTATTAATTACTGCCAGTGCTCATTTGTGGTTAGGAACATTATAATCGAGCTGTCGCTGCTGTGAGCCTCCCCAAGGCCCAGGGGCTCAGACCTGCAAGCCCCTAAATCCTCAGAGGACTCTCCGAGGGGGATTAGGGGATTAGGCTCCGTGTTCCAGACAAAGACACAGGCTGAGAGGTGAACAATGCTACATCAGGTGGCTTCAGAGCTGCCACGAGTTTCACACCCAAACCTACCTCGAAACCTGCCTCGGGTTCCTTAAGGAGTGTGGATTCCCTTCCACTTGACACTCTGCTTTACATTCCACTTCACTGGGAGGCAGCATCCACCCCCCTGACTCCCACCGCCTTTGACCCCTGCAGGATGGAGAGACGGGCTCCCTGCAACTCTCCTTATGAATCAGACATGATCCCAGAACTCGGATGGAGAGGGACAGCCTTCTGTAAAGGCAGATCACCGGCCCCTCCCCTCCCTCACAGGCTGATTGGGCTTCTGCAGGGAGCAGGAAGCAGGTATTCCAGGGAACCACCCTCTCAGCAGGAGTGCCGGGGGCTGGTCCTTTCACCTCTGGAGAACCCCAAAGACACACACTGCATGTGGGTGATGGAATGAAATGGCTTCCCTCCTCTCATTGCCCAAAAGTTTAAGCTCTTACTGCTCTAGGAGGCTTTCCAGGTGTAGCTCGAGCCACAGGGAAAACCCACAAAAGGGTAGGGCCACCACTTCTCTGTTTGCAACAAGACTCAAACTGCTCCAAACCTCTGTGCCCAGACACCAGGGGTCAGCTGGGGGCAAGGGGCTGACATAACTGGACAGGGGTCTATGGGCCTGGAATAGTGGACTCTGCTTCCCCTTTTCGGGGTCCCAACGGTGTTTTAGTTCAGGCTGTATAACCGAATACCACAGGCTGGGTGGTATAAATAGAAATGTATCTCTCGCAGTTTGGGAGGCTGGCAGAGTTGGTGTCTGGTGTGGGCCCACTTTCTTCCCTTGATGTCTGCATACAGAAGAAGGGACAAGAGAGTGCTCTGGGGACTCTTTTGTAAGGGCACTAATCCCATTCGTGAGGGCTGCACCTACATGACCTAATCACCTCGCTAAGGCCCCACCTAACATCCCACTGAATGTTAGGATTGAATATATGAATTTGAGGAGGACACCAACAGTCAGACTATAGCTGATGATCTGCTACACAGCAAGCTTCCATGACCTTCTCTCTTTACTAACCACACAGACACACACACACACGCGCGTGCACAGTTTATTCTGTTAAGAAAGTACAGAGCCCACAGAGGTCTAATGAAGAGAAAATCTTATCCTAGAAAATTCAGGTTAATACCCAGCTCCTGACGGGCAGTAAGTGATGATGTGTTTCCAATACTGATCGAATAGAGTCTGAATGTGACCAACCCCACAACCTGCAAGTCCAAGCTGCTTTTACTGGGACAATTTTCCTCAAGGAGGACTCTACTTCCACTGCCCTTCTCTAGAAAAACCCTGAAAATGCCTATAGTAGCCAAGGATGAGCTGACAGATGGAACTTTGGAGCTGCCTCCCCTGTGGATCCCCTCCGGCAGGGGGCAAGCAGTCGGGCCCCATCTGGACATTCTCAAGAGACCTGCGGTGCTGTGCCAGCCCGTCTGCCCATCCCCCTCCTCAGCCCCATACCTGCAGTGGGAGGGAAGGGATGAGAGTTGGGGGCACAATGTCCCCACAGTGGGAGGGGAGGTTGGAGCAAGGAGAGGACAGACTGCGGGAGCAAATGAGCATGTGCACTGGGGTAGAGATGGGCTTCTCACAAGGATTCATTCAGTGGGAGAAGGCGATTCTCATTGCCAGCCAGCACGTCTGCAGAAGCTGACAATAGAGCAGTCAGCTCTGCATCCAGGCAGCTCCCGTCCTGTGAGAGGCCATTTGTGAGCTTCCCCCACAGGAGAGCAATTGTGGGAGCCAGTTCCTTTGGGCAAAGAGCCACCCTGCTCTGGGAGACAGACTCTTTCTAGAGCCTGCCTTCAGCATCCGTGGGACTCAGGAACCCACAGGTGTGAGGGTCCCCATGGACACCGAGGCCAGGCCAGCCAGTCCAGGAGAATGTCTGCATGGTACCTGTGCTCTGGGCATGTGCATCAGACTGACACAGCCGCTGGAGAAAGGCTGAAGGTGGTGTGTGAGCGCTCCGTCTCTCTTCCTGGCAGGTATGACATGATGGCTCATCAAATACGAAGCCACTCACACATTCATTCAACAAAATGTTTCGAGCTTCCACCGTGTTCAGACCCAGTGAGTGCTTCAGTTATGACGGCACAGATAAACAGACACAGACCCAGCCCTCCCGGAACTTAGAGTTCAGTGAGGGAGACAGAAAATCCATTAAGTGATGAATGGATTTCATCCACCATCCCATAATAGACACATGGCTCCAAATATTCAGAGGGAACCACTCAGAACTATAAAGCCTAAAGCAGAATAAGATTTCAATATCATCTAGCTCATCATCATTTGCCAGGTGAGGACAATGAAGCCCAGAGAGGCTGTGCAACATCTCAAAAGCCACACAGCTAGTGGGTGGCAACGGTGAGGCATAGAACTTCCATTTTTTTAACACTTTTTCTGCCACATCGTACTGCCACAATCCAAAAAGACCTGATAGGAATCAAGCATATCCAATGTTTCCTGAAGTATATTCTTTGAATACCTGCTCTGTCAAATGCTCCATGAAAAAGAGTGTTTTATCATCAACTAAGTCTGGCTAACGCCAGCACTGTATCTTCCTTATGGAGGCTGACAGTCTACATGATCTTATTAAAGGCTCTGAGGTCTTTGGGAAATAACTCTGTTTATCATGGTCTAACCCAGTTTCCCAAACTGCTTTGACCGTGGAAGACTGTTTGTTTATGTAATTCATCTTAACACCACACGCTGGAATTCCTCAGACTGTGGGAAACCCCTCTCAGTTCAAGTTCTGTGGAATGTAGACATTTGACCCTCCCTTGCTGCCTTTTTCCCTTTCTTTCTTTCTTTCTTTTTTTTTGGCAAGGAGCCTTGGTTATCCCCACTAAGCTATATTAGCTCTGAGTCTTCAATCTCTTTCAACTCTCCAATACTCTCCCTATTCTGAGTCTCCCTCCTCCCTGGAATTCTAGGGTCCCCTGGCCTCTGGATTTTTCTTTTTTTAATTCTTTATTGTTTAAAGTATCTATAATAATAAAAGCATAATATGCTAATTACACCAGATGTCCTTCCAGATAAAGCCAGGGCTGTGAAGGAAGCCCGGGTCCCAGGTGCCAATGCTGGCAGCTGGGGGAAGGAAGGCCTACTCTTGCACGAATTTCATGCATTGGGCCTCTAGTTACATACAGTATTACATATGTCTCCCTTCTCCCCCACTGACTTCTCCCCAGCCACCCCCAACCCCCTGGAATTGTCTTCTCTTCATTCTCTGAATTGCTTTGGATAACCTATTTCTCTTTGCCCCTCAGTAATTGCTCTTCAATGTGCTCCGAGCTTGCTTTTTCCCAGGTAGTCAAGGCAAGGACATGAAACCTGACTAGTCATGTCCTTCCACATGAATCACAGATCCAATAACTGACCCGTGATCTTTCTCCACCATGAGTTGTTTCTCCACCCACAGTCCATTCATCTATCTAAACAGTCCTCACTGAACACTGATGCACCGGTCACACTAAGGCCACTTTTATTTATGGAACATGTCCACTGCCACACATGAGTATTCCTCAGCACTTTGGGAAATCCCAAATCAGTTAAAGTTCTGAGAATTTTTTAGAAATATAAGACAAATAGCACCCTTACCCAAGAGTCATTAAGAAGTGTCATAGAGAGAAGCAAGATGGCGGCATAGGTAAACACCTGAACTTGCTGCCTTGTACAACCACATTAAAACTACAACTAAAAGACAAAACGAGTATCATCCAGAACCACGGGAAGGCTGGCTAGGTGGAAATTCTACAACTAGAAGGAAAGAGAAAAGCGCATTGAGTCTGGCAGGAGGTGGAAATGTGGAGGTGTGGAGGTACGGAGGCACGCGTGAAAGGGGCTGGTAGCTGAGTACGCTGTTGTCTTTTTCAATCAGGAGGGAGATACAAGCTCCTGCCTGCCCTGAACTCCAGCTGCAGGTGAAAATTTGGGGACCCAGACTCATACAGAGAGAAACTGTACTGTCTGGCATCAGGCCAGAACGTGAGGGCAGCTTCCTCGCAGAAGTGCTTGCAGCATTCATTGTTCCTGCACCAGGGACACAGACTCCAGGAGCTCTGTGAGGCAAAGCAGACTGGCAGCCATTGCAGTTTGCTCCACCCTGGTGATTCCAAGATCCCACCCCACCCAATTTACATCCTCACCCAAGCTATGTGCAGAGGCTTTTGCATATTAATGGCCTGGCCTTTCTCCACCTAAAAACCTGTCAAACTATGTGTCCTATAGGGCCCAGTGGCTCAGCCTCCCTAATTACCTGAGGTGGACACTCTTGGTGCACCCCTTTGTGGGTTGTGTGCACAGTCTTGTTGTAGTTAAGCCTTGATTGCTGTTGGTATCATTGGGAGGAATTGACCTCCAGGTCAGTTGGCTGTGAGGACCAGTTGTGTCTACAATTGGAGAACTAAAAACCTGTCAAACTATGGCTCGGTCAGAGAATCCCAGAGATTCCAAAAGAAGGCCTAAGGCTCATCAGCAGCCTGCATTACTTCACAGCGGCGGCTCATTTGGGCACCTCCAAACCCCAAACAAAGAGGAGGAATCTGCAGATCTCTCTGTAACTTCTGCTGGGTAGCCTCAGGCAGGGGTTGACTTTGCATCTCCCTGAAGATCCAAGAGCCAGTCTACCCAGTGGTCAGAGTGGGACCATCCAGATTACAACTCTTCACATCCATAAGAGACACACTCAGGGGGCAGACTCAGTGAGCACCAAAGCCCCACTGAAGCAAGTCCTGCCCCATAAGGGTGTCTCCAGCACAGAAGTTCTCCAATTGTAGACACAACTGGTCCTCACAGCCAACTGACCTGGAGGTCAATTCCTCCCAATGATACCAACAGCAATCAAGGCTTAACTACAACAAGACTGTGCACACAACCCACAAAGGGGTGCACCAAGAGTGTCCACCTCAGGTAATTAGGGAGGCTGAGCCACTGGGCCCTATAGGACACCTAGCGCACAAAGCCACTATATCAACACAGGGAAGCAGCCAAAATGTGGAGACAAAGAAATAGATCACAAATGAAAGAAATGGAGTAAAGCAAACTACTGGATATAGAGTTCAAAACCACGGTTATAAGGTTACTCAAGAATCTTCTAGAAACCTCCAAGAAATATAGTGAGACCTTCAAGGATATGAAAAAGGACCAATTAGAAATTAAGTATACACTGACTGAAATAAAGAATAATATACAGAGATCCAACAGCAGACTAGGGGATCCCAAGAATCAAGTCAAAGATTTGAAATACGAAGAAGCAAAAAACACCAAACCGGAAAAGCAAAAGGAAAAAAGAATACAAAAATATGAAGATAGCGCAAGGAGCCTCTGGGACAACTTCAAGCATACCAACATCCGAATTATAGGGGTGCCAGAAGGAGAGAGAAAGCAAGATATTGAAAACCTATTTGAAGAAATAATGACAGAAAACTTCCCCTACCTGGTGAAAGAAATAGACTTACAAGTCCAGGAAGCGCATAGAACCCCAAACAAAAGGAATCCAAAGAGGACCACACCAAGGCACATCATAATTAAAATGCCAAGGGCAAAAGACAAAGATAGAATCTTAAAAGCAGCAAGAGAAAAATAGTTAGTTACCTACAAGGGAGTACCCATATGACTGTCAGCTGATTTCTCAACAGAAACTATGCAGGCCAGAGGGAGTGGCAAGAAATATTCAAAGTGATGAATACCAAGAACCTACAACCAAGATTACTCTACCCAGCAAAGCTATCATTTAGAATTGAAGGTCAGATAAAGAGCTTCACAAACAAGAAAAAGCTAAAGGAGTTCATCACCATCAAACCAGTATTATATGAAATGCTGAAGGGTATTCTTTAAGAAGAGGAGGAGGAAGAAAAAGGTAAAGATAAAAATTATGAACAACAAAGTGACAACAAATATCTATCAACAAGTGAATCTAAAAATCAAGTGAATAAAAAATCTGACGAACAGAATAAACTGGTGAATAGAATAGAAACAGGGGCATAGAAAGGGAGTGGACTGACAATTCTTGGGGGGAAGGGAGTGTGGGGGGTGCGGGAAGAGACTGGAAAAAAATCGTACACCTATGGACGAAGACAGTGGGGGGGGGTAAGGACAGGGGGTGGGGTGGGAACCGGGTCGAGGGGAGCTATGGGGGGGAAAAAGAGAAACAACTGTAATAATCTGAACAATAAAGATTTAAAAAAATAAAAATTAAAAAAATGTAAAAAAGAAGTGTCATAGACAGCTGGTTAGAGAACTGTAGGGTCAAGATTTCAAGTTCATGGGTTTGACGTCTTTGGGGCCCACATGTTTCATTCTGCCCGTAACCTTGATGCCTGGACAATATTCTCTCAGATGAGTGTCCCTGACCATGAAGGGGACAGAATAAGGAACTATGGCTGGCTTGGTTCAATCTGTCACTGCTAAAGGAAAAAAAAATAACACTCAAAGTTCATGACCTGGAACTTGAGGTCAAGTATGTCCAAAGAGACAGCTGAGTCCTCCCTATATCAGCCATCAACCCAGTTCCTCCGGTTCCCAATAGGCATTAAAACCATCTCCCCCTGCAAAATTCCATAATTATTTCATCATGAAATAGCTAACATTTGTCTTTTATTCCTTTTTACTCAAACAAACCTAATGTTTTTTCCCATTAACTGTCTTATTCCTTCATTCCCCCTGGCACTATGGTTCATGTGCTGCTCAGAGATTTCATTTGGACCTGAAGAAATGAGAGAAATGGCCTTTTAAAATGTACACTGTTCAGCAGTAGAATCATCAGCAGTATGGTCCCTCTCGCAAGAAACCTGCTACCACCAGATGTGCAGCTGGGTCTGAAATTTGACTGCACACACACACACACACACACACACACACAGGGTTTTTCCATAGTGGAATAAAAACTCAGAAGTTGATTTTTCTATCCACCTAGGTTTTCATGGAATCCTGCTTTCCCAATGAGCCTGGGAATATCTGTATCAGGGGTGAGGATTGTCCAGCCCGTGGGCCGTATAAGACCCAAGAAATCATTTGGTCTGGCCCTACCAAGGCACTAGCGGTGAGTTAATTAAATGTTTCGCCAAACAGAGCAGGCTAATTTTTAAGTTGATAATTTTGTATTGCTCTTGAATGATGTTATAAATATCCAAATGGCCCTTGATAGAAAAAAGGTTCCCCACTCCTGAAAATGAAGACAAACAAGCCTTACCCCAGTCACTAAGTGTCATAGAAAACACTGCCAACTCTAACACAATCCTTAGGTTAAAAGACTGTGTATAGATCCAGGGAGTCCCTCAACAATCTTTGTTTGCAGAACTCACTCCCTTCACCCATCACCAGGACTCTGGATTCTTCCCTGAGTTGGTGGGAGAGAGGTGGGCATGCTCAGTTCTGCCTGCCTGTCCTCTCTCTTTTCTCCACCGCAGCCTGTTCTTGCCTCTTATAGCTTCATGCCTACCCTCTGGGTCCTTCTAGAACCTACTGCCCACTCTGTCCTTCACCATCCTGCCTTTATCGCTGCATTACGGTCTTGTTACAAACACTTATTTTTCCAAAGCTTAGTCTACATCGGTCCTGTCAACTCCACACCCACAGGAAGAACGCGTGCTTTAACAGAATGAACACAGCCTTCAACATAAAGCAACACATTCTTCCCCTTCCTTTCTTTTATTTTTCTTTCTTTCTCACAGGCAACCTCCAGCTTGCCTCTTCCTCCATCTCAGAACCTCTCTAGACATAGGCAGGCTGTGGTGAACCCTCAAATGAACAAGAGATGTAATGTGCCGAGGCTCCTCACTCCCAGGCATATCTCCCACGCACCTTCCTTTCTTTTAGGAAGACAATAGTGGGGACTGAATTCATGTCAAGTCATGGCTCCCCTGCACCAAGAAAGCATGAGCCACAGACAGTGAGAGGCAGATCCTCCTGTCAGGAGCCCATGCTCTAGCAAGATGCAGTCCATGTGGCTCAGGCTGGAGACTCCCTGGCCCTCCGCACCTTCTGCTCCAGGCCCCACACCCCCACCCCTCCCCCAGAGCATGCTCAAATCTTCCAAGTCAGGCACGAATACACCAGCCATCTCAAACACCCACGGATTTGGGAAAGTGTTAGGAAGGAATGTAAACAATACACACTAATTGCTGCTTTGACATCAGTTATAAATTAAGTTAGATGGGCCGCATGTGAGCCCCCTCCTTCCCCAGCTTCCATGCTCAGCATGATGCTAGCACAGACATCTCAGAGACAGGAAACTGACTTCTAAGGAACACCTTTTGATGTTTCCATCACCAAGACTTGGATGCTTTGTGCCAAATTAGCCCTTAGCATTGCTGTGTGCTGAGCCCTTGTCGGGAGGGGCCCTTGTTGGGGGGCAGGGGTGGGGGATGAATGCAGTAGGCAAACACACCTCCAACACGTGAGGTTTCCACTACAGGTGTAGACTTAGAGAGGATGAGACTTCAGAATCAGCCCTGCCTTTGCAAGTGGCCTGAGGAAAAGAGGGTGAGCATATAATAACTATGATGGGGCTGGCTATTCCCTTCTGGGGAACTGCCCCGAAATTTCAGGGCCTGGAGCAGAGCAGAGGCTAAAGAAGCATGAGTTGAAGATGAATGAATGAATGAATGAATGAATGAATTTGTTAGAGACCCCAAATGCCTTTGCTTTTTGCAGAACCAAGTTTTGCCTGTT
This sequence comes from Myotis lucifugus, assembly GCF_000147115.1. NCBI lineage: Eukaryota > Metazoa > Chordata > Mammalia > Chiroptera > Vespertilionidae > Myotis > Myotis lucifugus. Next base: position 2,176,692 of record NW_005871102.1, read on the forward strand.
TTTGGTCACTGAGTAGAGGAAATTGGGACCAATAAGGGGGGTGATGGTGACACCATTTGGTGGCCCTGGGAGGCTTTACCTTTGCACAGTAATGCTTGAAGTTGGCTAAATTCAACATAATCCTGAGGCAGCAAGTGAGCTTTTGTCACTGTTTACTTTAAGTCCAAGAGGAGTGGGGTCCAGGCCTGAGGTTTCTGTCGGTTTCTCCTCCCACCCACATGCCAGTTCCCTCTGTCTCTGGCATTCTTACCTCTCTGCCTCTCTCAGAGAGAGCCTTCCCCATACGATAAGGCCAAAGCTGCATCTTCTGTGATGGGAAGCAGAGCCAGTGTTGTCAAAGTCTATACTTCACTCAACAACATCACCACGTGACCTCTGAGTGTCTGGCACTGTGCTAGGCTCTGGGGGTCAGAGATGAACAAAACATAGTTGCTGACCTCAAAGGGCTCACAGTCTAGCAAACAGACAAAGTGTTACCGTTCTGGGCCCCTTGCAGAACTGCCTGGCCTCATGGCCCCAGATGTCTCTCTGAGACACTACGTTACGGACCTCGACACCAGTGGCGAGTGTGGAGCCCAGAGAGGCAGAGACCTGTGCTGGGTCCACAGATCCTCAGGGACCTTCTCCGGGCTACTGATGGGGGCCCTCTGCCCTCTACCAGGCTATGCTGCAGCATGGCCACCCAGAGTGACCCCAGGCAGGGCTCCAGTGCCCTCTCTTTCCTCTCCCCTGTCTGAAACACATCACAGGGAGCTCCTGTCTGCACAGGGACACCAGGCATAAGGCCAGAAATTTTTGCCTACTTTGGTTTTCTTCCATTGTTTCCATCAATATAAATCCAAGGTGCCAAATACCTCTTAGAGTGGAGGCCTGCAGGCTGCCATGGAAGGAAAGCACACTGGGAACAGGCCTGTGCACACTTTCATTCAAGCTCACATCCTTGCCAGGCTGCTACCACCCCTCAACGTGTGTCTTCCTAAGGTGACAGAGAATCAACTGGCTGATGCAACTTCTGGATCCTTGTTACAGCCTTGGCTTGAGGCCTGCAGAGGCCCTCAGACAGACATCAATAACCTTGCCTTTCATTGCCTTTATCAGCCTTGATCCAGTCCCATTAGAATGCACCAATATTTATGTACGTACATTTTGACGCCACTGCCAGCAGCCGCATTGTGACAGGGTGCCAGCTGGGGAGTGAGGGAAGGCTGCGGGCTGTGTTTTCGCTCTCTCACTCTGCTTTTGTTCGATCTAGGGGCAGAGGGCTTTGCTCCATTACCTCAGGCCTCAGTTTCCATTGCCACCCAGAGTTTCAATGTTAAAAAAAAATAGGTAATATTTGTTGGGTATTCATAGTGGTCAAGGCACACTGTTTTGCATGCATTTATTGTCTCATATAATTGTCTCAAAATTTAGCATCATGGTATTGCCATTTACCAGATGAATAAGTCACTGAAGGGATGAGAGGGGTGAACATAGGCTAGATATGTCTAGGTAGCAGGATGAATTGGACTGGCTGATGGTCTGTATATGAGGTGCTAGAAAGAGAGAATAATCAAAAAAGTCACCTTCTTTCCGAACCTCAGACAGGCCCTGACTGAGTTCTCCAGGGTCCTGTCCTTTCTCAGCCCTGAACCTAGCTGATTAATCTCTTTGTCTGTTTCAATGCTCAGAGCAGGGGAAACCTGCTGGCTTAGCTGACAGGCCAGGAGGCTGCAGCTGTGGAGAGCAATCGAGTTTCCTATTCTACTCTGTTCTCCAACAGGAACCCTTTCTCCAGCCTCATCCTCTCACCAGCTGCTAAGCACATCAGATAGGATTCAGGCTGTCCCCTGCCACCCAAAACTGCTCCAGTTCTTCTGAGACCTCATTCAACTCTTACCTCCTCTGAGGGTGCTTCCCTTGGACAGCTACCCATAGTCCTCTCTACATCCCTCAGAAATTCTTTCATATATAATTAATTTCTGTTCCCAATTAGGTTCAGTTTTGCACTTCACAGTGGCAAAGTAGTTGGGTTCCCATGACACATTGCATAGTCAAAAACGTTATTACCAGAGGTGAGAATAACGATGAAGAGAAATGTATCACTGGGTGTCAGAAGAGGGACTAGGAGAGAACAAATGCTTTTAAATGCCAATTAACCTTGGGGCAGAGGCGTGCCAAGCAGGGGACATCAAGGAGAGCCTACAAGAAGCGGCGAGAGTCAGCATGGGCTAGGGCAGGACACTCCAGGTCCTGGGAAAGACCTGGCTCTCTGCCACAGGCAATGCTTGGACCATGATCTTATGCAGCTAGAGCTGGCCCTGGCTGGTCCTCCAAAGGGGAGGAGCAGGGGCCATCTGGGAAGTGAGCCCAACTGCGGCATCATTTCTGACCTGGCTCTTGTCACACCCACCTGAAATGGACCAAACACCTCTGCACAGGGAACCTAGCAATGGTCAGTATAAAGTAAGATGCTCCACGTTCCCTTCATCCATTTTCTCGTCTGCTTAGAGCATGAAATTTGTACACTTGAAGAATAAAGCTCCTAATTTTGCAACTGTAAACAAGTGGGCTCATTTCTAAGAGCACAGTTGAGGGACACAGTGGAGAAAGATCTGTCACATGAGGAGTAAGCAGGTGTAAGTGGGTGTAAACCATGTGCAGGTGATCTGATGAGATCCTGCCCTGAATGGGGCCATCACTGGGGGAGGGAAGAGAAAGGTCTCATAAAAAAGGGCAGTGGGAGACATCGGAAGAAGTGGCATGAATTTCACAAGCCCCACCTCCAATGTATCCAGAGAAATAGAGACAAGTAAGGTAAAGATTTCTTTCTTGCTGCTGTGCTTAGGTGAGGTCCTGCAGCAGCATCCCATGCAGGGAGACCCACATCAGTCCTGCTTCACGGAATTCTAAGGAATGTTCCTTTGCTCATTCAAAAAATATTTATTGAGCATCTATTATGGGCAGCAGCATTCTAGGTACTTGCAATAAATACATCACTGAACAAAACAGACACAGAGCCCTGCACTTGTGGAGCTAACATTCAAGTGATAGGACTCAGACAACAAGCTACAAACATGATAAACAGTAAAGCATGTGGGATGTTAGAGGTCACGAGAACAAAGTCTTTAAAAGACACTATCCTTCCCAAACTATGCACTTTCCTAAATACCACATTATCATGTACAATCTCAGCTCATTCTCTATCGTCTCATCAGGAATCTCTGGGGCCAGACTCGCCACATTTGCCCCTTCTCTCTTATCCCATCACGTACCCTCCTTTGCCCATAACTTGTACTACAAGCATATTGGACACAGCAAAGGTGCTCAATCACACGTGTGACAATGGGTTAGTCACCCTAGTTTGGGAGCACAAATTCTGTCCCCTGACAGAAATCCTCTTCTGAGATGATCTGTTTTTACCCTCAAGTCCTTTTTCCACAGATCCTCCCCCACAACACACGTGGGAGGTGTGCTTAGCCAAGAAGAGTTGATCTAACTCAGGGAGAAAGGAGAAGAATCCCATTGCTATAACTGATTTCTCTTCCTCTCCCCCCTCGGTCTCCCAGGAGCCCCATCTCTGCCCATCACCCACAATACTTTCATCTCCTAACATTCCTGACACAGAGGTGAGATGGAGGATGAGGCAAACACTGTGCCTACCTGTATCCCACAGGTGACTGTTCTGAAACTTGCTATATATGAGGTCTGAGAATGCTTTCATTTCATCTCATTTCCAGACATATATGTACATGTATGAAATGGAGAAGCCAGCCTCCTTCCATGTGTCCAGCATGGGTTAGGAAGGGCGGGGGGTGAGGGGCAGAGACATTCTTGGACAATAAGATCATGGCCCATGCTGAAGTGTATTTAGACTGACATCTTGTCCTTTAATTCTTCTTATACATATTATATCAAGTTCCATAAGGACGTAAGTACACTATACTTAAAATTCAGTATATTTGGAAAATAGAAGAACAAGGCTTAAAAATTCAGAGTTCTTTGAGGTTCTGCCCTAGGCTCCTTTCTCTTCTCACCTGTGCCTTAGTCCTGTCCAATCTCATCCATGTCTTCTCTTTGGGTACCACCTCTCTGGCGATGAGTCACAGACTAACATCTGTAGTCACACTTCTCTGAGTCTTGCAGCTGAGTGCTCCACAACATCCCAAAAGATATATCTTAGTTCACTACCAAGTTCCTCAGCACCACACAACCAGAACAAGCTCTCATCCTTCCATCACCCTCTCCAAACCTGGACCTCTTCCAGCATTCTTTATCTCAGCAATCGCTGCACCATCCAGGGGTACAAGCCAGACATCCAGGCATCATCATTGACTCTCCCTTTTTCTCACCCTCATATTCAAGCTCTTTACAGTCCTAGTAATTTTGCCTCCTAAATGTCTCTTGGATCTATCAATCACCCTTTGTCTCTTCTGTCACCACCTTAATCCCAACACCCATCCCCTCTCACTTGACTACTTTAAGATGTCCAGTCAACCTTGACTTGGCTCCTTGTCTAATCAGATCACCTCATTGCAACTGGAGGAATTTCTAAATGCAAATCTGATAGTGATTCCCCGCATGCTTAAATTTACTTCAATAGCTCCCTGGGGATCTAAAAATATATACCAAAATTCTTATTTTATTGGCTGAATCATGTCCCCCAAAAAATTCATATGTTGAAGCCATAACCCACACAGTAGCTCAGAATGTGACTGTATTGGAGACAGGACCTTTCAAGAGGCAATTCACTTAAAATGAGGCCAGAAGAAATCAACACTGCCAACACCTTGATCTCAGAATTCCATTCTCCAAAACTGTAAAATAAAAAAATTAATTTCTATTATTTAAGCCACTCAGTTGGGGTACTTTGTGATGCCAGCCCTAAGAAGGCATCTTAATCAGCCTACAACATCCTCCATGTTTTGTGGGCTGGTTTTAAAATATGTCCACAATTTGTTTTGCCAATCCTTTCAAAAGGTAGAGCCAAGTTCCCCTCCCCTTGAGTGTGGGCAGGACTTAGTGGCTCACCTCTAACAAACAGAATGTGGTGGAGGTGACAGTGTGTGACTTCCCAGATTAGGACTTCAAAGGCATGGTGACTTCCTTCTTGCTCTCTTTCCCTTGATCACTGCTCTGGGAGAAGCGAGCTGCATGTCATGAGGACTCTCAAGAAGCTCTATGGAGAGGTCCTATGGCGAGGACTGAGGCCTCCTGCCAATAGCCATGCATGTGAGCTCTCCTGTTAGCAGATCCCAAGTCCCAACCAGGCCTACAGGGGACTGCAGCTCTCACCAATGTCTTGACTGACTTCATGAGAGACCCTGAAGCAGAACCACTCAGCTAAGCTGCTCCTGAATTACTGACCCACAGGAGCTGTGAGATAATAAATGTTGTTTCAAGCCGTAAGTTTTGAGGCAATGTGTTATGCAATAGTAAATAACGAGTACAGCTCAACTTGCACTCTTCTAGGCTTGCCTCTCACCACTCTCAATTACTCTCAGAGTTCTGGCCACTGGCTTTCTTGCCGGGCCTGAAACTCCCCATGCTCCCATCTTTCTAGAATGCATCCCTACTTTCTTCCTTATCTGAGTCCTACTCATATTTTTGATCACATGACAAGCATCAACTTCTCAGGGAAATTTTTTCTGACTCCTGGTCTAGCAAGATGCTCTCATTAAACCGTATTCCTTTCCTTCAGAGCACGTTCCCCAGCTTATTATTTTTGTTCATTATGGTGAATACTGAATTGACGCCTGTCTTTCCCACTAGACTATAAGCTCCATGAGGCCAGAGAAGGTGCTATTTTTGCTCACCTCTATGTTCCCAGTACCTACAAAATTTAGTCAGTTAATAAATAATTGTTGGATGGATGGATGGATGGATGGAAAGAAGTTGGCCAATACCTACAGAGGAACAAACCTTACATTTCAGGATTGTCCTTCTGTTAAGTCTCCTAGTTACAGGGCCACCTGTGAACCTATAAACACTGTTCACCAATCTATAGCTAAACACGAGTTAACCAGGGCTCAGAAATCTATCCATTATTCACTCACACTATGACATTGAAAATGATCTTGTCTTCCTTTAGTATCTTCGTACAATTTATTTTTGAAATTCCATTATGTGTGCCAATGTTCATGAGTGAGGGAAGGAAAGGGACTCTTTCAAATCTAGAACAGATAAAAAAGTAAAGCCCCCACGGGTACAGGGGTGGGGCAGCTAGGGTGATGGCCATATCTCCTCCTGTAGCTATGGGACATGATTAAAGAGGTTTGACATTTGGGGGGGTGAGGGGTATGCAGGGCCAGCTCTTCTGGAGTAAAATAGAGCAACTGTGCAGATGGTGCCCTGCCCACAGTTTTGCCTGAACTGATGAGCCTTGAGAAAAGGCGGCCAAAGAGGAACATTGGTTATGAATCGGATAATCCTTCCCATACGGACAACAGCATGGCTAGCTCAGCGACCTTAGAGGAGAAAGCACCAACCCATTCTTTAAAGTAATTATTATAATTTTAAATAAAAATAGCTGCTTTTAGATCCAAGATTTTTATTAAATCAAACTTTTTAGCCTCACTTGGGCTGGCTTGCCCTAGCTTGAATTTGTGTTGTTTGTAAGCATAGTTTATGAATGACTTTTTTTTTTTTTGTAAGAAAATAAAACAAAACCAGAAGCCTGTTTATCTGGAGCCTCTTTATCTCAGGCTATTTTGCATGTATATGTATGTACATATATCTGTAATTTCTCCCTCGCACCAGGAAGGCTAGACTTGGGAAGAGCTTTTATTCATTATTTAATCAAGAAAAGAGCTTTAACTCAAACAAGAGCAGGAGGGAGGAGGCATCCAGGCAGGAGTGAAAGAAGCTGGGCAAGAGAGAACATTTTATAAACAGACTCTTGAGGTAAAAATCTGAACAAAAAGCAACAAACACTTCCTTTCTACATTTCCCCCCCTTTCTTTCTTAAAGCTCTGACAGACTCAATTCCCTTTCTGCATAATCTCTCTTTCTGATGCTGTTCTGCATACTGAAGCATATCCCCACTTGTTTGCCATCCAGGTTGCTCCTCCCTCTGGCTACAAACAGAGAGAAAAGCCGGGCCCAGCCTCCAAAGGGCTGCCAATGCCTGCTGCCTTACCCCCAGCCCCTCCTTCCACTTCTACTCCAGTGATTTCACATCCTATAGCCCTCTCTACCCTAGGGACTCTTCCCCTCACCTGAGATGGTTTTCTGTGATTTAATTAATTTTGTAAGCAGCAGATGGTGGCCGTTACTCAGCCTCCATTCCACTGGGGTGAGACAAGGGGACCCGGCCCAACAGATCTCTGTGGACACCCACCACATGCCAGACCTCTTGCCAGCAACTGAAGTCTCACACTAACTCAGGGAGGGAGGGAGGAACTGAGGCTCCGAGAGACAGCTTCAGGCTGGCAGGATTCCCGAGTTTGGAACCAGCCCTGCCTTTCCACCATGATGAGCTCTGACTCTCTACCCAGTGTTTTTCACTTTTTCCCCATCAGAAAATATTCTTTTGTGGTCTAAATCTCTACCCCCCTTGTATTTCTCCCATTGTCTCTTTCCACTTAAACTAATTTATTAATTCAACAACTACTCATTGAGCCCCTGCTGTGTGCAGCTGGGTGGAGGGGTGGAACCTTCTAGTTGAGGAAGACAGGCAACAAACAAGCAGACATGTCCCATGTCAGATAGTGATGGTGCTAAGTAAGGAAGAAGACCAAGCAGGGAAGAGAGGGTGAGGAGTGCTGGGTGGGGAAGAGGGGCTCACCCTTCCATACTGGGTGGTCAGGGAGGCCTCATCGGAAGGTGACAGGTAACAGCAGATCTGAAGGAACTGAAAAATTCAGCTCTGGGGGGAAGAGGGTTCTAGACAGAAGGAACAGGAAGTGCAAGGGTGCTGAGGTCCTTAGTGGTTTGAGGAACAGTGAGGGGGCCAGTGTGGCTGGAGCTGAACCATCAAGGAGGTGTGACAGGTGAGGTTAGACTGAAAAGGGCAAGAGATGAGGTCGCCGGATGGAGAGCATGAAGTCTGCTGTTGTAACAACTTCTGTTTTTACTACAAGTGAGCTAAGAAGTTATTAGAAGCTTGTAAACAGAAGAGCGGCATGGTGAAACTTGACCACTCTGGTTGCTGTGTTAAAGCAGATGGGGTGGGTTAGAGACTAGGGATGAGGTTAGAGGTGGAATAATAATCATGTGTGGAGCAATCCTCAGGTGTAGTCAAGGTTCCCAACAGTGGCAGCACTGGAGCCCAGGTGGAGTGACATGCAGTGCAAACTTCTTTCAGTGCCCAGTTAAGAAGAGATTCCAGCTTTGGGGGAGAACCCAGACTCTGGGGTCCTGGAGGGCCAGCAGCTGGGGCTCATCAGGGAACCTGTGCAAATGAGAATCTAGGCCCCACTCACACCTCTGAGTCACATGGGCACTGTCCCAGGTCTCCGTGTGGTTCCTATATATATATTACCATACCAGAAGCACCATCCAGAGACCCTCAGCCCTGCCTCCCAACTCCAATATGTGACGTCACCAGCCAGACCAGAGGCTCTGGAACACAGATATCTGGGGGTCCAATTATAGTGGGTACAGAGAGCTATCTGTCACAAAAGAGATGCTAAATCCATTTTATTTACTGACAGGCTGATTAAACAGTCCATTTCCTTCATAATTTTTGTCTTCTGTAAATAGCAAGTCAAGTTACTCGTTTTCCAAGGAAGATACTCTGAGGGAGACGCCAAGGCACATGTTGTGGCTATTACATCTTCCATGCATGCTAAATGGCCACACACAGGGACACCACTGCAGGTCACACACTTGGTGAGAAGAAGCAAGTAAATGTAGGGCCATCACAGACTCTCGGCTCCCTCCACCCACCCACCCACCCACCTGCACAGAGCCCTGAGCTGCTCTTAGACTGACAGACTGTCTCTGAGTTGTCACCAGCCAGCATGCTTTGTAATGTAATGAATGAGAGTCCCTGGAAACATTGATTTTTGGATCCATGAGCATTTTCCTTTCTCCAGACTCACAGACAGGAGGAAAGGCATCCTTAGCAAGAAACCGGCGGGGGGGGGGGGGTGTGAGGAGACTGGGATTCTTGGTAGAGGAGGGGCAGGAAAACGAGGATGGAGGGACAGCGGCTGGTTATCTCCTGCTGAAATGAGGGAAAGGGTCACAGATGCACTCCCAACAACACTACTCCCCCGCCCCCACCCCCTTGACACAGCAGGTATGAGCATGCAGAGCAGTGCAGGGAAAGAGCTTTGGGAAGAAAACGTTTCATCTGAATGGCAGTGTCTGCCCACAGTTCCTCGAGACCCTCAAGACCCTCCGTTTCATTGGGGTGCACCTGCCCAACACACAGAGAGAAACATCTGAAGCCATGGAATGTTCTGCATTTGGGGCTGTTCTGGATCAATACCAAATGAGGAGGTTGATTTCTTCACTCTGCTCAGAATAAAAATGCTTGCCACACACAAAAACCCCTTCGGATCTGCCTGCATTTAAAACTACTCGCATTTAAAACTATTCCGTTGTCTGGATCTATGAGTTTGTTTTGGTTATGTTTTGTTAGTTCAATTGTTACTTTTTTGTTTTATATTCCTCCTATAACTGAAATCATACAGCTTTTGTCCTTTTCTGTCTGACTTCACTTACATAAACCACAGGATGGTGACTGCCAAAGGAGGGTTTGGGTCAGGGGAGGGGGTCAAATATAGGGTAACAGGTGAAAACTAGACTTTCAGTGGTGAGCACATAATAGAGTATACAGATATTGAATTACGTTGTAGACCCGAAACTTACATAATGTTATTAACATGTTACTAGCCAGATTTATCAATAAAAATAAAAAAAATTAAGTACAATCATTTCTAAAGTTTTCAGTTTGCTACTACAGGCAGTTTCCTGTTCAAATATAGCAGTCCAAAATATCCGTCCATAATTCTTAGCATCTGATCTACACAAAGCACCATATTTTGACATTCCAGGAAAAAATTAAACAAAGAGAAAAGGAAGGAAAAGAGGGAAGATTAAAATAAAGATTCTCTGAGAGGTAGTTTCCTCTCTAGAAGGTCAATAATATATTAACTTTATAAGAATATTTGCATTGGCAGATTCTTATGTCAATTAATTGATAGTCTACATATTTTTAGTCGAGGGCTGTTGGCAAAAGCACATGAAAACAATTAGCAGTGCATTCATTATAGATCAATTTACTGTAGAAATTAATAGCTCTTTGTTTTGAATAAGGTCTCCACTAACCCTTCTGTGGCCTATGAAGTTCCTTTGCACAGTGCTTGGTTCAGAGGGTCACTCAATTAAAAGTTATTCAATCAATGAATGAATGACTGGTCATGTTAGTATAGAAATTTCTTGAATGTCTATAAAAATATTTGAATTGCATATACTCTGACTTGCACAGCTAGGGTACCATCTAGACTCCGTTAACAGGTGGCTGCACTGATCATTTTAATTAAGGTATAAATAATGATCCTTCACCAAAGAAGTCAGATAGAACCACTTTAATTATAAATGAATATATCACCCAATAGGAAAAAAAGAGCAAAAGATATGAACAGGCAATACATAAAAAAGGAATATACAGATGGGCAACAAACATAGGAAAAGATGCTCTCCTAACTGTCAATCAAGGAAATACAAATTAAAGCACAATGTTAACCCATCAGATGGGCAGCAATCTGGTAAAATCACATATTGGGTAAAGGCACAGGCTTAGAAGTCAGGCTATCAGGGTCTAAATCCTGGCTTTACCACTTGCCACTATACACTCAGAACAAGACTCTCAACTTCTTTGGGCTCATAAAGGGGGGATAATGTTAATACCTACACTTCCTTGGTTTGTTGTGAGCATTAAATGAGTTCATACACATAAAGCATTCAAAACTGATCCTGGCAGAAAGCCACCACTTGATAAATTTATCTATTATTGGCACCGAGTGTTGAGGAATGTGGGGAGCAAAAGCTTTCATATATTGTTGGTTGATGCATGAACTAGTTCAGCCACTTTGCAAAGTAATGCATTTGCTTCTATTAAAATTGAAACTATGCATATCCTATGGCCCTGCTGTTGTTTCCAAGTATTTACTCTTGAGAAACACATACATTTGTTTCATTCTCATGCTCACTGCAGCATGATATGTGACAAAAATATATGGAAACGATTACACAGGGGAATAGCTAATTATGGTAGAACTATGAACCTACATTGCACTTAAAAATAATGAGGACAGATTTCTAGGTACTGACAGGGAATGACCTCCAAAACATATGGTTGACTAAAAATAGCAAGTATCAGTACAATGATAGGATATATTGCAAATATTTACAATATGATATTTTATGTACATTTATTTACATATGTATCATTTGTGCAAAGGTATTGGTAGTGACCATCAAAGAGGACTTTATTTATTTTTTTAGAATTCATTCTTCTATTAGTTGTATAATTAAAACTTAAGGAAGAGGGGGCAGGGAGTTGTGTTTAATGGGTAGTTTCAGTTTGGGGTGATGAAAACGTTCTGGAGAGGGAGGGTGGTGAAGGCTGCACAACATTGTGAATGCACTTAATACCACAGCACAGCATGGTGGGAAATGGTTAAAACAGCACATTTTATGTTTGTCTCTTTTACCACAATAAAGTTTTTAATTTAAAGGTCCTTTATCCTATGAGATGAACCAGCAGGATGCCTCTAGACCAGGGCTAGTCTGTGCCATGCAGTACCGAAGTTGGGCCTTTAAAGGACCCAGGATTTGGGTGGGCAGAGTTGGCTTGAAAAGGAGAGGCCATGAGGAAATTGTCTGCCTAGAGAAGGAAGGTCTTAACAAAAAGATGGGAAATAAGATTAGATAGAGGTTTAGTAGAAAGTCAAGCAGTACCCAATGGATAAAACCTAGCCTTGATTTGCAGGAAACAGGGAATGTCATTCTCCTGATGCCTGTCCCCTCTCTCTCCAGGCAAGCCCTCCAGAGATAAGTTCACAGACAAGAGGAGGGGAGGTAGCACAGAGGAAAGAAAAGAAACGGGTCCTAAACAGTAGCATCTCATAATGGCTGTATTTTTGCTGCACCAGCTCCTTTTACAAAGAGCTTCCACACACCTGGAGGGAACTGGATTTCCTTTGGAGAATATGCCTTTCAAGTCGATTAAAAACTATTTTCATGAGTTGCGGCTATTTACATGCAAACCTGTCATTCAGATGATGTGTGCCTTCACACTCGCCCACAGAGACTTATCAATGTGCTCTTCTTTTTTTTGAATAATTTCCTTTAGGTTCCTGCACAGTGTCTGGGCAAGCGAAGAAGGTGAGGGGCCCAAAAGGCATTTTATCTCCTCAACAAGGTGAAAACAGAAATGGGAAGAACATAATGAGGATGGGGCTGGGCTCAGTCTCCCCAGCTGGAATGAGTATGATCTCAATACAGTCCGACACCCAGGCCACACTCCAGCACAGAAGAAACCTGGGGAGGCCCAACAAAGCTTTGAACTCAGCTAGTGTAGATTCCCAAATTCAGGAACAAAGTTGAAAACATATTCTGATTTTAACTTTAGATTGGTGGGCCTTTTTATTTGTTTGTTTGGGTTTTTGCCAGAATGTTTTTAAAACTATTACTGACCTACTTTTATCTACAAGCTACCTTGTTTTCTAGAAATTATAACACTGAATGAAAAAATATTGTGTCCACTGAAGATTGAAGTAAATTCTAGAAAGATAAAGAGATGGCTTGCAAACCTTTGGAAAGAAAAAGTTTAAGACAACATAAGACAAAAATATATAACAAACCATTTGGGGGTGAGTGTGTGTGTGAGTGTGTGTGTAAGTGTGTGTGTAGAATTAGCAATATTTTTAATAATGTTTCAAAGACAAAATGGAAAATCATGGTCAGGATATTAACAAACATAGGTCGATTTGTAACTGACAAAACAACATTGCCTGAAGATTAATTTTGCTAAATGTAGGTTTCTTCCTCTATATAAGAAAAAAGTTGAATTGAGCATCCATTAAAGTATTTCCACCTGTTCAGCTTGTGATTATTTTACCTGGGGGAAGGTCCCAAGAGCTATTTCCCAGGATTTGCCAAAGCTTGTCCCTCACCAGAGAACACACATAAGGTGGAGTATTTATTGCCTTAGGGAATGGAATAAACATTCAAAATTACCCACTCCCAACCAAAAAAAAAACTATTAGAAACAATACACAAATAAAGATGCAGGATACAAAATCAATGTATAAAAATCCACTGCTTTCGTATATACTAACAATGAAACTTCAGAAAAATGAAAAAAAAATATTTCCTTTGCAATTGCAACCAAAAGAATACCTAGAAATAAACTTAACAAAGGACGTGAAGGACCTATATACTTAAAAGTACAAAGCATTATTAAAAGAGATTGAAAAAGACACAATGAAATGTTAAGATATTCTGTGTTCATGGATTGGAAGATTCAACATAGCTAAAATGGCCATATTACCCAATGCAATATACAGATTTAATGCAATCCCCATATCAATCCCAAAATCATTTTATAAAGAAATAGGACAAAAAAAATCATCAGATTCGTATGGACCCCATACAAATGACCCCAAATAGCCAAAGCAATCCTGAGAAAAATGAACGAAGCTGGAGATATCACACTGCCTAACTTAAAATTATACTACAAAGCTACGATACTCAAAACAGTATGGTATTGGTAGAAAAGCAGACATACAGACCAATGGAACAGAATCAAGAGCCCAGAACTACAATGAGATACCTCCCCAAACCTGTTAGAATGGCTATTATCAACAAGACAAGTAATAACAAATGTTGAAGAGATTGTGGAGAAAAGGGAACCCTCATTCACTACAGGTGGGATTGTAGACTGGTACAGCCAGTATGGGAAACAATTTGGTGGTTCCTCAAAAAATTATGAATAGAGTTACCATATGACTCAGCAATCCCTCTTCTTACTTGAAAGATATATGCACTCCTATGTTGATAGCAACATTATTCACGGTGGCCAAAACATGGAAAAAATTACCCATTTCCCCCTCACAAGCCAATGCATCATAGTTTGAAACTAATGAGATAAAATGTAACAGTATAAAGTTCTAACTTTTGTAAAATCCATTCTATAAGGTCAACATATTAAAGATCTATCTTGGTACCAGTTCAAATAAAGAAATCACAGGGATTTGGTTGACTTTAAAATCAGTATCAAACATAAGAATGGCATAGTTCAAAGCAGGAGTTGATATGGGCTAGAGACTATACCAATAAACTATGGGGTCCAAAGCAAGGATATCATTGCCCTACTTGACACTCCACACAATTTGGAACACCATGTTCAGTCCTGGGCACCATCCATTAAGAAGAACATTAACAAGCCAAGAATATCCAAGGAAGAGGGATAAGATGGCGGTAAGACATCTTAAAGGGTGTGGTAAGAACCAGAGGCTCCTCTAGCCCCCACCCCCAGCCACCTCTCCACCACCTCCCCATACCTGCCTGGCTTAGCTCTTTCCCAGCATCACTGCACTGCATGAATGTCCTTGCTTGAACACCTCAGGATGAGAACCCACTATTTCCTGGGCTATTAGGCACTTCTTTCTTACCCTTCCTTAACAGCAATCTCATTCTCTGACTCTTCCACTCGTTGCTCCAGGTTCTCGCACCTTGGGGCCACACAGGTTAAGTGTGATGCCCCTCTACATAAATAGCCCTTCAAATAAGTCAAGAGAATGGATGGTCACCCCCAGAAAACTTTTCAGGTAAAACTGAAAGATCCTTTCTTTTTTTTAAGGGGAGGGGGGCCTATCTGCCCCTCAATGTTCAAAGGTTGTCTATTCTAAAGATAAAGGCCCTATTACCCTTTTTTTAAATATATTTTTATTGATTTTTTACAGAGAAAGGGAGAGAGATAGTCAGAAACATCGATGAGAGAGAAACATCGATCAGCTGCCCGCAACCCGGGTACATGCCCTTGACCGGAATCGAACCTGGGACCCTTGAGTCTGACCGGAATCAAACCTGGGACCCTTGAGTCCGCAGGCCGACGCTCTATCCACTGAGCCAAACCAGTTTCGGCCCTATTACCCTTCTTTCCTCTTGGCACCATTCAGAAGCCAACATGAGTACAGTCACACATCTCTTACCACTGGGGATACATTCTGAGAAATGCGTCATCAGGTGATTTTATCACCGAGTGAACATCACAGCCGACACACACACCTGGATGGAAGAGCCTACTCCACACCTAGGCTACGCAGTATAGCCTATTGCTCCTCAGCTGCAGACCTGTACAGCCTGTTACTGTATTTAATACTATAGGCAACTGTAACACAATGGTAACTATTGGTGTATCTAACATGTAAACGTAGAAAAGGTACAATAAAAATACAATATAAAAGGTAAAAAATGGCACGCCTGTATAAGGCACTTACCGTGATTGGAGCTTGCAGGGCTGGAAGCTGTTCCGGGTGAGTCGGTGAGCGGTGGGTGAATATAAGGCCCAGGACATGGCTGTCCACTCCTGCCGACTTCATAAACGCGGTACATTTAGGCTACACTAAATTTATAAAAATATGTTTTTCTTCAATAATAAATTAACTTTAGCTAACTGTAACTGTTTTACTTTGTAAACTTTTAAATATTTTCTAACTTTCTGGTCGTTTGTAATAACACTTAGCTTAAAGCACAGACGCATTGTACAGCTGTAAAAAATATTTTTCTTTGTATCCTTATTCTGTATTAATAGCGGTGAGTAACGTGGCACGCTTCGACTTGCACCGGCTGCTGACGCTACTACCGCTGGGACCTCACTTCGGTTATGTGGGCTGCGTGGTAACTATGGCTACAACGTTATGAGGGCTGGACTTTACGACAGCTATGACCTACGGCAGCTACATTACCATGGCTACAACGTCACCAGGTGATAGGAATGTTTCACTTCCATTATCCTCTCGTGGGAAACACCTGCTCTATACGCTCAGTCACACAGCAACACGTGCTTATGACTGTAGGACATATGATTGTAGCGAGGCGCTCCTGTTGGCTTGAACCCACTAGTATTACTCCCAGCCTGCCATCTGAGGCTTAGCGATGCTTAAAAATTGGAGTAATAATCCCTAAATGTGACTTTTCTAATACTTCAGCAAATTTCTGGTTTACACAAATTTTTTAAAACCTTCTTGGGCTCACATTCATTTAAAAAATAAATATATACTCGGGAGCATTGTGGCAACACTATCAAAAGTCTGGGTTGCCATCCCAAACAAGTTGAAAATCATTGGCTCATTTAGCCATTTTTCTTCCATTTCCAAAATACATTAATTATCTTGCCTTAAAAAAAAAGTTCTCTGAATGGTATTAGTCTATATTTGACAGACGTGTGTGTTTTTTTAAATGCTGCTACTGGTGCTGCTATATTCATTTATGTAATATTTATTTAAGTATCTACTATGTGTGTGACATCTCGTAGTATGTAGCAAACAAGAGCAAAATAATAAAACAGGGGTGAGCTTGTCTGTACCATGGTTCTGAACAATATTGGTAACATAAAGAAACACTGGTGTATGGGGAGTTTGGAACCCCTCCCACGCTTTTGTTCACAGCCTTGAAAAAGACAAGCTCTTCACTGACCTTTTATAACCTCTTTTTAAAACCCAACTTGTTCTAAGTGAATAAAATGTTGCTTAAGTAAGCAATTAATCAAGAATTACTTGGGAGGTTTTTTTATGAGGCCAATAGCAAGCACTCAGCAAACTCTTTCAGTAAATAATTACTTAAGTTAAAATTATTTACTAAATTAAGTCATTCTTTTGTGATATCTCTAAGACTTCAAGTAATTGGTTGGGTTCACTTTAGTTTGGTGTTTTATAAAGGAAAAAATAGTGGTACATAATCAATTAACTGTGCAATTAACTATACATTTAGTACTTCAGAAACACATTTTTAATGACTTAGAACAGGTACAAAGAGCCCTGCCTGTTGCTGTTTTCCTAAGTCAGGTATAGTTTTCCATTTTGTTTAATGCAGCAATGCTGGGAAGATAACAGCAGAGCATAAATTGTTGTTTTTCATTTGCTGAGAGTCAGCAATACGGCAAGTCCATCTCAGGCAGAGCCGTGAGCGGTGGCCACAGGCCCCTGACCTGGGCTCCAGGAAAGAACTGCTTGGCCTGGAGGCAGCTCCACCTCCGTCCTCTCTCCCTTCAGCTCCCACTGGAAGGACAGGCTCTCTTGGCAGCACCTTCCCTGTGCCTCCCAGGTTAGGAGGAAAGAGTAATGACCTCACCCTAGAGCAATAGTTCTCAACCGGAGGATGAGGCCCAGAAATCAGGATTTTAAAAAGATTCCCAGGTGATTCTAATGTGCAGCCAAGGTTGAGAACCACTGCCCTAGAGCTTCTTTCCTTTCTCCAAACCACCGCACTTCCCTGTTATCATTAAGAGAGAAAGATTGAGAAGTAAAATCCGAGTTAACTACCACCTTTAATTAACCACTTTTTGGTGTGTTCTTCATTTTTAGAAATACAATGCAAGTCAACAGTTTTTAAGAGCAAGGAAGAAAACTGAATTCCTCTCAGTGAACATCTGTACCTTGCAAGAGTATAGTCTATCACTTGTTGTTTTTTCTCACATTTGGGGGTTCCTAGCCATGGATCACGAAGTGTGTGTCTACCGGGAGCCAGGCACCAGGTTTCGGGTCTTTCAAGCAGGTTATCTCATGCAATCCTCATGACAAGTGTGATGTGGGTGCAGACAGCATACAGCCTCCAAAGTCCTCTGAGTCAACTCCTAGTATAAATGGCTCTTATAGACAGAATTTTCCCCTATGGGGTCTGTTTCCCTGGAGAACCCTGACTAACGTATGTCCCAGGTGTCAGATATTCTGCTTGGTATTCAGTCATAATCCCCACTCTCAGTGGCTCAATGGTTTTCAGGTGACACCAACATTTCCGCACCTCGCTCTCATACAGGTGTGGGTTGCGATTACAGTGATATGCCTTTGAAGCCACATTAAAGATTTAGCCAATTATCCTAAAGACAATGGGAAGCTAGTGGTGCATTATTAGTAGGAAAATTGTACGGTTAGGTTTGCACTGTTCAAAGATCTTTATTAAAAAAATAAATAAAACTTCATTAGAGTGACTGGGTTGGAGTGTGTCAAGAGCAGCCACTGGAAGCTCATGTAAGAGGTCTAGGAAAGAGTGGTTTCCATGCCTAGAGCAGGATCAGGGGAAAGAAGTGGAAAGATTCTATAGAACTTGGTGAATGAGCAGAGATGGGGAGGGAGCTGGGAGCCAGGATGACTTCTGAGCCAGGGGGGAGGAAGGGGTGTAGATGGTGACCCTCTGATGTCTCTCCATTCCCTGCCAAATAAAGTGTAATCACTTCATCCTGGGACTGAAGGCCTCTGTAAGATGGCCTCAGACTACACAGACATAGCTTTGCTGCTGCCCTGTGCTTACTCGGCTCTCCATCAAAGGTGATCTATCTGACCTTGTATAAGTAGTTTAACCTTCTCCTCCCCTTCTCCATTGCTTACATCCTATGGGGGATGACGAAGGGATTCACTGCATTGAATAAAAGGGCATGTCTTAGGGCTCAGAGACAGATGTTTACCTTCTGACACTGGTCTCCCCCAGGCTTTAAGATCTGCTGCTGTGGCACCAACGGGCACATGAACAGTAGACTTGATGGGGGACGAGCAGGGGACACACTTTCACCCTTGAGAGGGAAGCATTTCAGCTGCCAGCCAACCAGTCCCAACAAATGGAACCTTAGCCATTTTGAAGGAACTCTGTGAAAGAAAATTCTATTTGCATCTTCAATTGTACAAGTTACTTATAGCTAATGTGTCCATAATATTTTTATAAGCATTGTATCTAGTACTATAGCCAGCCCTGGCAGGGAAATGGATCTTGTGGAGAAATGGATATAAACCAAGGCCCCAATGTGAACGAAGGAGAGCTCCTTGGGGTAGATTACTGGGGCAGGAGAGTGGTGCAAATGGCAAAAGACGCAGTCAACAAGATTTAGCTGAGCATCTACTCAGCTATTCACTAGTCTATATTTTTAAAAAGTAACAAATGAGAAAAATCAATGTTCTCATGAGACTTACACTCTAGGAAGGAGACAGATTTTTAAAAACATAATAAAGAAGTAGATTTATTATAGTAAATTGTATATACATGCTAAGTTTTGTGTGGAAAAGAGAACCAAGTAGGGTAGATTGGGAGTGATGGGGAGGGGAGTGTGTACAATTTACCAGGGCAGGCGCCATGGAGAAGGTGTCATTTGAGCCATATTTGAAGATGAGAAAGTGAGGCACATGAATCTCTGGGGAAAGTGGTTCAGGCAGAGGGAGACAGGGCCAGTGCCTAAGCTGCAGGCAGGAGCCTCCTGACACATTTGAGAGACAGGAGGGAGGCCAGTCTGGCTGGAGCCAAGTGAGCAGAGGGCCAGAGCAGTAGGAGATAAAGTTAGCATCACAGGACGTGGGAGATCAGACCGAGAAGTGCCTTGAAATGGCCCCACTGGAAGGTCTGGGGGCAGAGTGATTCAGGTTCTGTTGTAAAAGCAGCTCTCTGGCTGCGGTGATGAGAATATGTGATGGAGGGCAGGGGCAGGAGAAGCCGGGCTGGGAGGCGACCATTGCAGGGAGAGAGTGGCTGGGACCAGGCTAAGTGGCAGAGTTGGCAAGAGGGGCTGGTTCTGGATAGACTGGGAAGATACAGACAGCGGGATTTACAGAGGGACTGGGTCTGGAGGATGAGAGAGCAATCAAGGGTTTTGTCCTGAGCTACTGGAAGGAATTGTCATTTACTGTGTTGGGAAAAATGGAGGGCAGGACAAGAACATGTTTAGGAAGTAAATGTAAGGAGTTCTGTTTTGAGATTGTTAAATTTGTGATGTTCATTAGACATCCAAGTGAAAACACACACACACACACACACACACACACACACACACACACACATACCTAAATATAGAGTTCGAGAGGAAAGTCAAAGCTATAGGTATAAATTTGGGTCCTTTCCTCTGTAATAACAACAATTAAAACCACCTCCTCTTACCATCAACCCCTCATCCCACCCCACTATGCAAATTGTCTATGCCTGGCCTTGTGCTCACTTTACCTCACTTACTTCTCACAATGACCCCACAAAACAACCATTATGATCCCCCATTTTGCAGATGAGAAATCTTAGGCTTAGAAAACTTGCCTGTCTTACCTAAGCTCACCCAGCTGGAAAGAAATTTATTCTGCAAGCAGTGAGGAGCCATTAAAAAATTGAGAATAACTTTGTCAGATGTGGGAAGATTATTGCAATAACCCAAGAGTCCAAGGAAGAGGTGATGTGGGCCTGAATGCAGGCTGGGGTTTCAAAGATAGGAAAGAAGGAACAGGGTCCTGGAGTGACCAGGTGACATGACAAGGCCTGGTGGCCCACTAAATTGAGGGAATAAGGGGGAAATCCCCCATGTCTATGTACTTCTGGCTGGGGGAGCTGGGTAAAGGGTGGTGCCCCTAGCTGAGGTGGGGACCACGGGAAGATGGTCAGGACCAGGTGGGCTGGTGCACATGAGGAACCAGGGGATGATGCTGGGATAGACTGGGATCAATCCAACCTAAGTCTTTCCCATGAGGTTTAGGAGCTCAATTTTGTTCTGCAGACAGAAAGCCATTAAGACTTGAGCCAGATAAACATAATCACAGGCAAGAATCATGCCCTCTAGTTCTCTAAGCATTGTGAGAGCAGGGCCTGGGTTTTCTATGTGCAACTATCTACACACAACAGCTACTTAACACAATTACAACACGCCTGCCCCCACCCCGCTTTGGGCCATTTATTGGGCATGCTTCCAGATTTTTTTCCCCCAGATGCAAGCACAGTGTGCAATGGGGTTGAATAAGCTAAATAAATCCATTCAGTATTTCTATAGAATTTTTTAAAAATCCAACTTAGAACAAGTAACAGCCCACTTCCTTCTCCACAACTCAGTTCCCCCCAGCGCCCCTATTGTCTGCTCAGACTGGGATAATGGGTAATTGTGTTCCAACATGCATTATGCTAAAACACTTCTCTTTGCTCAGCTTCAATCATTATCAAAACCCAGCTTTTAATCTAACTCCATGATCACTAAGCAGCCCAACCAGCTGCAGCAGTGAATACGGTGAAAGGAAACGGCTTAGGAGAGAGCGACTTTTCTCTAAGAAACAAAAGAATCATCTCCATCAAGTGACCCAGCACAAGAGAAGGAAGAGAGAGCTCCCGGAGCTGGTGAAAATAAAATTGCCCGTTAGGCCCTCTTCTCATTAGTTTTTCTTTCACACTTCACATTAGCTCCGTGAAAGGAAGATGAATTAAGAGTTAAATGCACCAAAATAACTTAGGCAATCTTTAAATAAGACTCAAGTGTGTTTACGTTTCCACTCAAAATTTGCCTGCCTTCCTCCCTTCTCTCTCGGCCCCTTTTCTTCCATGTCCCCTCTGGACCTGCTTGTACAGCTGCTTCTCCTTAATGACTTTGCCTACTCCTTGAAACTCTTCCCACCCTTTAGCCCTAATCAGCCCAAAGGACCCTCTTTGTGTCCTTTCTCTTTCCAGCTCCTTCTACCTGCCCTCAGCCCTTCTCCTCTACCACCTTCTCCCCATCATGGTCCCTCCCATTCCCACACCTTCTGACCTTCCCCCATCATTCCCCCTCCCATACCCACACTTTCCAGTATCTGGTCTCAGAAGCCATCAGAAGTCAAATTTCTAGTGACAGAAAGCCATTGTTGTTTGATGATGGCAGATGACATAAATAAGGCAATTGGCTTCAATTCACAATTAAAATAAGCCAAATGAAGCAGGCAAACAAGACAGACCCAGGCTTGCAGATCTAAGGATAAACTCTGTGGAAGACAGTCGCCTTCCCCTTACTGCGCTGGCACTGTGCCCCAGAAGTGTATTGTCTGGCCAATCTATTCTCAAATTCTAGATGGATAGGGCAGTGACAAATGACCACCCCACCGCCCCTCCTCGGTGACGGCCAGGCCCGGCTAATGCACACAAAAATCCCGTCTGGAAATACCTTGCCCAGATTGTTTATCTCTCTCCTTTCCCACTTTTGTTTCCAGCTACAGGGAACTTCTAAGTAGAAAATCAATAGGCGCTTTAATTACTGGCCCCCAATTCATCAGGGCCTCAACTGTAATTACTCTGCCTAAGCCAGGAGCCTCAGGAGCCAATAAACTGAGACAGTCAGGCAGTGGGTAACACACAAGGTGAGAGGCCAGAGTCTATGGCTCAGCCTGGAGGAGCATCTGAGAGCGCCTGCCCCAGATCCCGACCACCACCATCCTGCCACCCCTCCCAGGTCCCTTCCCCTGCTCGGCAGTGGGGAAGGCAGTCCCAAAAGGGATCCCAGAGCAGAACCAGTGCCCAAAACTGAACTGCTCCTGGTTATTGCCCCTGCACCTCTGCGGCCAGGATTCATTCATCCTGGGAACCCCAAGGGGTGGCTCTCAGGAAAACCCTCAGGGGTCCTCTCAGGGACTAAGTTGGTCCCACAGGACGATGCTGGGTTGTCACAAGAAAGGCTCTCCTGGGATCCCCTAAACCAGCGAGGACTGATGGGATTGTCTCCCCTTAGAAAACAGGAGTTCGTTTTGGGGGTGGCTCAGAATAAAGGACTCCTTTGTGACGGGTGAACCCATAACCCCTGCATGTGTGAAGCTGATTCCTCCTTCATGCCACTGGTGCTTAGAGGCCAAGGATGGTGGCAAAATGAGCTTGGTTGCCCCGCCAGGCGCCTGCACGTGCTGTGTTTCTGGTGAGAGAGAGCTGGGCTGCAACTGCCCTACTTCTGCACACACACCAGCCAGGGCTTTGAGTCTGAGCACGGAGCTATCGACTCAGCTGATCAATTTCCAAGTTGCAGGGAGCCAGGCCCATGAAAAATGACTGTTTTGCCCATCACCCCATCCCACCCAGACAGTGGCTAATGCTAATGGAACAATTCTCCATTTAGAATGGCTATAAGCTTCTCTCTGTCCTTCTGCCTCCCACACGTCGACGTTCCCACCTGAGCCCTCCACTCTGCTCTTCTCTCTCTCTCTCTCTCTGAGCTCATGCTCACCCTCAGCCTCAACTACCATTTCATCGGAGGCAATTCTCCATCCCGGTTCTTCATACTCGAGGACTTCAGCTCGGCATTCCTGCCGAATGGCCCAATAATTATTACCCTTAACTTCAAGGTGCCTTAAAACAAAACCACTCTCCCCCCCCCCACAGTACCCCCACACCCAAACATGTTGTTTTCCATCCTGTAGCTTTCACTCTCGTGAATGGTGCCCAGGCTCCAGTCTTAGTCATCACATGAATTCACTCATGGTCAGTCCCAGCAGCTCTGCCTTCCAAAGTACTCTGCTCACCCATCTCTGCCTCCCTTCCCACTGTCACCACCTTTATTCAGGCCCTGTTTATGCTGAGCCTGGTGCCTTTGAGAGCCCCCATTTGGAACCCCCACCCCCACAGTCCTTCCACAGTGCCCTGGGTCTCGATCCGAGCTCTGCAACAATCGCCCAGGGAGCATTTCTTTTATATATACATACTAGAGGCCTGATGCACAAGAATTCATGCAAAAGTAGGCCTCCCTTCCCCTGGCTGCCGGCACCGGCTTCCCTCCAGCACCCAGGACCCGGGCTTCCCTCCTCCAGCCACCAGTAGGTACCTGGAACCCGGGCTGGCTTCCCTCTGGTCCTGGCTTCATCAGGAAGGACATCCGGAATGACATCTGGAAGATGTCCGGTCTAATTAGCATATTACCCTTTTATTATATATATATGTGTGTGTGTGTGTTTGTGTATATATCTATATATATATACACATATATATGTATATATATACATATATATGTATATATATACATACATATCTATATATATATAAAAGCCTAATATGAAAATTGTCCTCGTGGGAGTTCGACTGAGAGACTGGTTGCTCGCTATGACACAGGCGCTGACCACCAGGGGGCAGCACAGAACAAAGGAAGGCCCCGGCCAGCAGCTGGCAGCCGGCAGCAAGGGAGGCCCTGGCCGGCAACGAGAAGGCCCTGATCAGCCCTGATCACTGGCCAGACTAGGGACCCTACTTGTGCATGCAGCAGACCTCTAGTATACATAGATAGATAGATAGATAGATAGATAGATAGATAGATAGAAAGAAACACATATATTGATTTCAGAGAGAAAGGGAGAGGGAGAGAGAGATAGAATAATCAATGATGAGAGAGAATCATTGACCAGCTGCCTCCTGCATGATTCCTACTGGGGATGAAGCCCGAAACCCAGACATGTGCTCTTGACCAGAATCGAACCCGGGACCCTCCAGTAGGCAGGCCGATACTCTATCCACTGAGCCAGACCAGCCAGGGCAGGGAGCTTTTCTTAAACATCAATGATGACACCCATGACTAAGACCAATTAAACAGAATAGCTGGACATGGGGGAATGGTGCTGGTCATTTTGAAAAGCTACTCAGGTGATTTTGATAGACAGCCAGGAGGGAGGAACGCCAGACTGTTTGCTGTGTGCACCCACCCTCTGCTTGCCCCTCTCTGCCTCTATTTTTCCCTCCGATGGTAGAAATGGTCCCCATGCCTCCAAGCCCAAGGTCACCTCCTCTATGGATCTTTCTAGATCCCTCCCCAGAACTACAGCAGTTACACACCACTCATGCTCTTCCTTGTGCTGTGGTCTATGGTCTTGTCATCACCCCTTTACCTAATTGTCACCTCCCTAGAGCATCTGATTTGGAGCCAGAAGAGCTAAGTTTGCATTCTGACAACTCACGGATAAAACTTTGGTGGTGAAACTTTGGATAGCTTATTTAAAATCTCAGTTTCTTATTCTGCACAATGGGACTCATGATTCCTATCTATTTCATGGGAGTGCTGATAACAATGATGGTTGGTCTAACAATCTTTGTCCTTCATGTTGCTTAACAGTGGCTTAGACCAAATATGTAATAAATAGATGTTGAGTAAAGGAATAAATATATATGGATTTTTATTGTAGACTTTTTTACTCCTCCTAAAAATACTTCTAAATTAGAAAATCAATTCACTAACGTGTGGCACCCAGGGTCAGAGCCCAGCACCTCCACAGTGCAGTCAAGCAAGGAGACACCTGCTTCCCTAACTACCCTTGTCGCAGGCCCTTGCTGTGACATTTAAACCATGTCCTTTCTGTCAGGTGTCAAAGCCGAGAGCATGGATGTCACAATTTCACTGTCTTCATGCAGGCTGGCCTCACGGATGAGCACACGGGCCACACACACACACACACACACACGGGGCTAGCTGCATAATGCCAGCTTCCCCAGCAGCCATTCTCAGAGCAGTATACCAGGGATAAGGCCTTGGCCTGGAGCTCCTGGTCCACCCCTCTGTACAGCATGGCAGAGGGCTCCGTCCCTTCAATCCCAAGGTTTCTGTCAGCGACCACCTAATGAGTTAATAAAATGTATTTTGCAAGAGGAGGGCATGAATTTTGGGGAAATCTGAAGCAAAAGAAAGGGGGGAGCTTGAGGAGCCTGAGGTCAAGCAAAATATCATGCAGACCAGGGAGCATCTTCCAGGCAATCCCAGTTGCTCTGCCCGGCCCCTCCTCAGCCACCCTCTGCCGAGGCTGAGGCCGTCTCTGGCCTGCAATCCCCAGCCTCTGAGCTCCTTTAAATGCTCATTTACATTTCTGGATGAATAATCTCTGAAAGCAACTGGGTTAGAAGAATCCTTTAGCCTGACTCACAGAACTTGCGCTCCAAGGAGCACTAAGTAATTAGGAAATATTACCCCATTCACCCCCTTAACCCAGGAAAGGAAGGCAGGCAGTGAGAACGCACGCTCCCCGCCCCCCCCCCCGCCCCCCGCCCCCGGCAACTTTGAAGCAGAGGAACTGGAAACTTGGATGGGGAACGCGATAGCCAAGGTCACAGTTAGGCAAAAGCGAGGGGCTGAGCAGGCAGAACCCTGTGTGGCCGTATTTGCAGACACCGCCTTTCCAGAAGTAATTGGGGTTAAATGAGGTTGTGAGCCTGGAGCCTGATCTGACAGGATCAGTGTCATAAGAGAGAGACCAGAGCTCCCTCTCTCTCCACCAAGTGCAGACACAGCAAGAATGTGGCCACCATAAGCCAGGAAGGGCATCCTCACCAGGAATCGACTCAGCCAGCACCTTGATCTTGGACTTTCAGCCTCCAGGCTGTGAGACAAATTCCTACTGTTTCAGCCCCCAGTCTGTAGCCTTTGGTTACAGTAGCTGATGAATGCACCTCCCCATCCTCAACCTATTCAATCCTCCAGCCTCCAGAGGGTCACCTGCCCCAAGCCTGGCCCTGTGCTAAGGGCTCAGAGATGAATAAGGAGTTTACAAATAGATGTAAAAATAGGTTGGTCACTTTGTTAACTACAGTAAAAGGCAGAATGAGATAAGTGGCCAAATAGAAGTATTTTTCCATGGGAACAAGAAGTAATGGATTTTCATTTCAACAAAGCATTGGAGGCAGCGAAGCTTGAGCCCGGGCTGCCTTTTAGGAAGAAGGTTCCCCGTCTGATGGAGGAAGGAGGGCCCAGCCTCAGTCAGGGGGAAAGCCCATACTCCTGTTTTGCTCTTGTTGGTGCTGGTTTCAACGACCTCACTGGTACTCTGAGGATCTTTCTTTGAGACCCAACATCAGGCCCTACCTTTTCCGTGAACACTTGCTGAGGCTGCAGGCCACACTGGGCAGGACTTAGCAACCAGCTAGTCCAGCCCTCTCATCTTACAGACTGTGGAAACTGAGGCTTGGTGAGGTCATGTGACCTGAACTTTGAGTTGATTTCTTGGTTGCATTGCCTTCATTGCTCAGCCACATTCTGAGCTCCTTGCTTCCCCCAGAGGCTGTCTCCCACTCCCCTCTTGGGGCTCAACTGAAATGTCCCCTGGTCTGGGAGGCCTTTCCTGACCGCCCTCACTAAAGCAGCCCCCTCTGCCTCCCGACATACCCAGTTCATCTCAGACACATTACCCTGCTTCACAGCTTCCCTAGCACTTGTTAGTACCTCATTTGATTATTGTTTACATGCTCATTATCTGTCTCCTTGAGTTAGAGTGTAAGCTCTTTAAGGGCAAACCCATTTCTGTGGGCCCAGCCTGGCACATAATAAGTGCTCAGTAAATACTGTGGACACACTGGGCTGTGCTCTTGGTGGGTAACCAAACACCCACTGGCTGTGCCCACCCAGGTCTCTAAACCAGACGGATCCACCTGCACGAGCCTGGCTGCCTCTCACTTGAAACGATGTAGCTGTGGTCCCACTTCTAAATATACCTTGGCTTCACCTTCCTCTCAGGTCTCTTACTCACAGGGGCCCTCTCACTTCAACACACCCTAAGCCTCTCTTCTGTTTTCAGGAACAAGCCTCATCTCTTCTCCTTAGCTCCCACACACTCACACACAACCAGGAGGTAGAGCAATGCTTCGCAGAGGGTGACACACCCTACACCCTCCACCCTCCTCCCTTCCCCACTCCCCTGCTCCACCTCCAGGCCACCACCCCAGTCAGATGTGCCTTCCTCCTTTGTGATCACAGGGCAGCAGTGAACCTGCACCAGGATTGACTTTGATAGTCAATCATGAGTGCAAGACTGCTGCTTGCTGGCTATCAGAGGGAGGGACACCCCAGGACTAGAGAGCTGCCTCAATCCCGCCAGGTGTTCTTGCTCACCTGTTTGAGGGGCAAGGGGCTTCTCCTCCCGTCATGCCTGGTTTTTATCCCCGTTAGGCTGCTCCCACTGCCACCCCGGCGGAGAGAGCTTCATTTTCTTGATGGGTGTTTCCTGGTCATTCCCTCCTCCTTTTTCCTTACCCGGCTTGAATTGTGAATAATTCATGTGTTTCCATGATCCTGCCACGGTTTTTCTCCCTCGTGAATCAACCCCCTGAGACACAGTTTATTTTCTCACCATCTTCTGGTCTGAGTTGCTGACAGGGCCGGGGTTTATTGCTGCAGGTCGTGAATGGAGGCCAATACTTATGTCTGCGTATAAGACCATTATCGTTTTTCCCACCCGGTTTGCTATGATGCTCCATCTTTCTAGTATATTTCAATAGGTGCATGATATGACATGGTTGGAAAGATAGACAGATAAATGAGTAGTCACACAAACAGATGCACTGACAGAATCATTTCCCCATAGAGCTTACACAGTCACCTTTCTTATTTCAAGTTTCTGGAAAGAAGTTCCTCATATGCAGTGGATGCCCTACACCCAAATTTGTAGCCCCCCTTCTGAAAGGCAGTCCTCACAAGGATCCTCATGATAGCTCAGCTCCTATGTATGGTCTGCTTGGTGTCATCTCATTCACCCTGCCTCCAATTATCTACTGAAGACATACTGTGCACCAGGGACTGAGAAGACCCCGGGAAGACAAAGTGAGCAAATAGACCTCTCCCTGATCCTTTGGACCTACCAACTACCAAGAGACTGGATATTAATTAAGTAACTATATATATATATACATATATATATGCTGAAAAGTAAAGAAATTATGACCATGAAGTCAGGAAAACAGTTCTCTCCGGTGGAGGTGGGGGAGGGGGGGTTGTGATCAGAGAGAGCTGTACAGGGTGGCCTTGGAGTCCTGGTGATGTTCTATTGCTTGACCTCAATGGTGGTTACAGGGCACTCAAATCATTATTACTGATTACATTTTGATGTTTATATTTCATGTGTGCTTCTATAGATACGTTACATTTCACAACTAAAAAAAATTAAATAATAAATAGAAATTTACAAAGTTCCCTGAGAGCATGTAACAGGCACCTAGCCTGGTCTCGGGATCCCAGGATGGCTTCCTGGAGGAAGAAGCATATGAATTGAGTTTGTAGATGAAGATGAGTTAAGCAGAGGAAGGAAGGTGTGGAGAGATGGGATGGAGGGAGGGGAAGGATGCAGAGAAGGATGAGCATAGCACAGAGCAGAGCCGAGGAAGCCTGGGGGACTCGAACCGAGTCCAGTGTGGCTGGAGCCCTGAAGGTGAAGACGAGCAAATCTGAGGAAGAGACAGGAGCTGGACTGTGCAGAGCCTTGTTAAGGATTTTTGTTTATATCCCAAGATCAATGGGAAGTGCTTGAAGGTCTCAAGTAGGGGAGTGACATGATCAGATACACATATTGATGGGATCTCTAATGTGTAAAAATAGATTAGAAGAGGAAACACTGTTTAGGCTTTTGCCTAAATTAGTGTGTCCCCAATTGGTATTCTTGTTGATTTCAAATAAATGCTTTTTGGCTTCTTAAAAAAAGAAGAAGAAAAAAGATTAGAAGAAGGCAAGAGAAGATATGGAGGCTAGTGAGGGTCTCATTTTAATTGTAAAACAGGAAGATAATGAAAATTTAAATAAAGTGCTAGCAGGTTAAAGATGGAGATAAATGGACACCTGTAAGAAATAATGAGAAGGTCAACAGAAGTTGGCAGTGGATTTGTTGCTTGTCTCCCCTGAAATGTGTGTTTCATGAGCTCTGAGGTCTTCGGCAATGCTGGATATTCAACACCTAGGACAGATCCTGGAACAACAGCGTCTCTTACCTGAGGACTCTTCAATATGTTTGTTTCTGCATCCCAGCATGTGTCATGGAAATGGAGGTGAAGTGATGGGAGACGGTGTCTGTGGTGCCAAATACATTTTAAAAATGCAATGAAGACAAAAAGCTTAGAGTGTTCAGGAGCTACCCTGGGGATTCCAGTTCTTTCATAGAATAGAAAAGTAAATGAAGCAGAAAATAGATTATTTAAATGATAGTAAATATGATGAAAGGAGAACATGTAAAGTTACTAGTGCTACTGAGTATGCTAAATCACCAATCTTCAACAACATCTCAAAGATTACCAAGAGAAGGAATAAATGGCCAAACACCAGCCAATGAATCTTTCCTCCAACAGATGATATGGTATCCACTCTACATTGAAGAGCAGCAATATAACTGGTGGAATCTTTGGAGTTGTAGGATGAAGTCCATGTTGTTGGTATTTCATATTTTTCTACTAGTAAGTTTAAAATTTTGATTTGAGGGGTTCTCTAGAGTTTGGGTTTGAACCTCAACATGATAGTAAAATTACACCCCAAATATCCCTCCCCCATTTCCTAAAGTCATGTGGCCAAATAAGAGTTAGAGGTGGTTGTTCATATAGTTTGTCTGTGGTCATATACAAAGCAGAATATGCTCTGTGACTAAGCAAACAGCCTTTTGTTGCTGGCAGGGCAATGAATGCCTAGGCAAGATCTGCATTTGAAGGGTAGACTTTTAGAGCCAAAATCAGGTCAGTGATATAGAACATAAGAAAAAAAGCAAGAAAAAATGTGACCACAAATTTTAACAAAGACTGGTATTTTCTAAATATTCCTATTTTTCCAAAGTAATTTATATGATAGCATGACCTGCTTTCCTGACCCGGATATCCCCTGCCCTTACAGATGTCCGGACAGATGGTTTCCTTGTAAGCATGATTTAAGGGACCCTGCAAAAGCTCCACCGTCTTAAATACCTCTACAGAGGCCTGTGACCAATTTCTGACATTCTGCTGTTAAAGCTTCCTTCATTTCTTGCCTCTGCTTCCTGTGAGTGCCACTACCCAATCTATTAATCCATTAGCAATCATTTACACAGAGGTGTGATTTAGTGGCTCAGAATCTTTCAAGGAAGGCAGCAGCTGGCTGCAATCAGATTTTAATAGGCTATAAGGCATGGTTTGTAAGGAAGAATTCGAATAGGGGAGTCACAGAAGGGAACTAAACCTTTGTTGAGCACCTACTATGTGCTAGGCACTGCTCCAAGAGCATTGCATATATGACATCATTGTGTCCTCTGACTTATGCAACAGGAGGGCTCAGAGAGAAGTATCTGCCATTTGCCCAAGCAATGGAGTGACAAAGTCAGGAGTGACAAAGTCAGGGTCTAAGTTTGGAGCTGCAGAGCCTGGGAAGGGTGTCTGGGTGGGAGGCAGGAGCATTTAAGAGGAGAAATTCCAGGGTCTGAGGCACCTCTTGGCAAACCTCACCATCCTAGTCTTCCAGCACTTCCTGAGGCCCTGAATTGTGTGTGGTTGTCTTCTTACTTTCTTTCTGAGGTTGCTCCTTGAGGAGTGTTTGCCTCCCTTTCGATTTTTTTAAACGAAAATTTAAATTTTTATTAGGTGCTCAGCCGCAGGATAAATACCCCATTTGAATTGCTGACACACAGATCAATAGGAAAGCACTTTCCCTGACTGGGAACCTGGCATGGGAGCCTCCCAGCCGCATCCTCTTTCCAGAAGAGAGGGAGTCGAAGAAACAGGGCAGACAATTTTCTTAAGCCACAGTTAAAGCCAACAGAATGAGCATTCAAGGATTCTGGTTTCGGGCATCTCTTGCTTTGCTTCTCTATTTCTCATTCTCACTAGACAATCACACCTTTAACCCCTGTATGGCCAATCAGAGCGCTGTCACTGGCACAGGTGGTTGAGAATGGGCCTCATATTTTTAAAATGAGAGCAGAACAGTGTCCCCAAGGTTCTGCAGAGATGAGAGATGTAGAGGTTCACAGGTCCCACCCACCTCCAAGTCCCCGCTATCATTCTCGGCTTGGAGATCTTGAGTAAAAGACATGGAACAGTCTGACAGCTGTCAGAGGGGAGGCGAGAGGGGTGACTGGGTGAAAGAAGGTGAAAGGATTAGCTAAAGAACATACATGCATAGCCCATGGGCACAGACAAGTGTGGAGACAGCCAGAGGGAAGGGGGGGCGGGTCTGGGAGGAGGGGGGAAATGGGGGTATCTGTAGTAGTGTCAACAATAAAAATAAAGAAAAAAAGCAAAACTAAAATTAAAAAATATATAAGAATACATGTATTGAATAAAATTCTTATATTCAATAGTGGATAAAATTCTGTTATGTTGTGCCTTTAATTTTCTGATAAAAGAGGCAACAGGCTTGCATCCTACAACATAGCTTAAGATCTCATACCTAAAGCACCCAAGCTGTTGGTAATTCTCCCATGGGTGCCCGGACAGGAAGGCCCCAATTCCAATCTCCTTCTTCAGTCTCATCTCCCACCATTCTCACCACGGTCCTGTGATTCTGTGTCCAGCTACATCACAGTTCTCCGTTGCCTTCCAACATAATCTTTCTAACTCTGAGCCTTTGCACATGCTGTTCTTCTCTAGTTAAACAGTATGTCGCCCCACCTCATCAGATTTCATATTACAAAGTGGTACGCCTGAAATTTATATAATGTTATTAACCATTACCCCAATAAATTTAATTTTAAAAATTATAATACAATAAATAACACAAATCTATTATCTAAAAAATTAACTTAAAAGGCAAGGGGCAAAATGTCTCAAGGAACAGGAGCCAGGTCTCCTCCCAGGTTTCCCATGTGGCAGAGTGGGGGGTTGTCAGGTGGGATCCCTAGCCACTCTGTTCAATGTGGTCACCAAAGGCCCCAGGACACCCTCCTCCCACCCCCAAAGCACAGAAGCAATGGAAACGTGCACGTGCAGAGAGAGCCCCAAACTGTTCACAGTCTCTTGGGCTCCAACCAGAGAAGAGGGGCTCTGGGGCTCTGGGGCTCTGGGGCCCTGGGAGGGGACCATCAAGGGGTGGGAGGGAGGCCACTGCCAGAAGAGCTGCCACAGACCCTCTCTAGTGCTTTATTCCCCATCCCTCCCAGCCTCCCAGCATGGCTGCCTGAGCCTTTCAGTCTCACTAAATTAAGCTGATAAAATTAAAAAGGGGGTGGAGTGGAGAGGAGGGTATGGCACGCTCCTACTTTGCATTTTAATAACTCTTGTCCTGTGCCTCGAACCATGTGTAATAAGAGATGGACTGTGAGTGGCCTCCTTCCCCTCCCACTCAGTACATATCAGGGCCCAGATCAGCTGCACCCTTTCCTCGCTCTCCTTCAGGATATTCCACTTGGCCCTTCCTTGGATGAAGGATGGTTGGAGGATGCCAAGCCCTTGGCATGATCTGCTGACCTCTTGAGGGTCAGGTCTGGAAGAGCATCCTTAGTGACCCAAAGACACACTCCCTAGGGACCTGTGCCCACACGGGCCGCATTGCTGCCCTGGCCTTTCCAGGGGGCCAGTTACAGGGATACAGACAGGGGCCACTCCAGGAAGATAAGAGCCATTTCATTTGGTCAATCAACCTCCCCCTGAGTGGCTGCCCCCAGCACTGTGGCCCTGAGGCCTTTCAAGACTGAGGATACCTGGTGTGGAGATGAAAAGAGGGCAGGGTTCAAATGCACTGCGTGTCTCCCAGAAGCACTTGCTCCTGCAGCCAGTCTCAGGTCACACGGTGTCTTTCCATTCCATGGAGAGAATATATGTCAAGTAGCCATGTGATCCCTGACCTCCACTCTCAAAATGCTCCTTTTCTGCCACAGACATTTCCATTAAGAAATAAGTCTACTGATGGAAAACCTCTGTGTGTTAAAGGCTGTAGAAAATGACATCTCATTTCACACACACAGCAAGTCTGAGAGGTAGGAACTACTTATCCTATTTCAGGGGTGAGGAAACAGAGGCTCAGAGAAGTCAAGTGACTTCTCCAAGGCCACACAGCCAGTATGTGAGAGAGCCAGGATTCAAATCCTTGTTTGGCCCCATTTCAGGCTGCACTCCTACTGACCCGCGTGGACAGTAGAGGATGCAAGGCGGGCGGTGGAGACAGCCCGACTGGGGCGGGTCAGGGCTTTGCAGTCTCAAGTCTACATCCCATCTGGAGTGATGAAAAGCAGAAACCTGTTCCTTACCTGGAACCTATATAATTTTATTAACCAATGTCACCCAGAAAAATTTTTTAAAGTTCCAGAGTTCTTACTGATTTAATTCAAAAAGATTAGTGAATACCACCAGGCCTAAAATTGTTGATTTTTTTGCATAAATGCCATGTTTTTTGGATTACTTTGGTATTACTACTGAGTATCTATAATTTTGAATAGTTGAAAGGTGCTACTTTGCCAGTGTTATGGATTAAAAATAATGTGGTCTGTACAACATGAAACTCTAATTGTTTGGGCTCACTATTGAAAAAAAGTGGACACCCCAAAACTTGTGCATCTTCAAAAAATGACTCCTAGTGGTGATGGTTGCCCAACAACGTGAATGTACTTAATGCCATTGAACTGTAAACTTAAAAATGGTTAAAATGATGAATTTTTTATGTATATTTTACCACAATAAAACAAATGGCCTTTCTACTTGAATGTACACAGCAAATGAACCCTGGAAAAAAAGGAAACAAGAAAAAAAGAAAAGCCAACCTCCCTCAAATTGTTTTATTGAAAGCCAGACTCCCGACTGAAGCCACTGGATTTTGGCAGCACTTTCTCCCTTTTCTCTTTTGCTTCCGCTGCTTTTCCACAGCCCACAGAGATAAGGGGAGAGTGCATCATTGCGGGTGCCTCCCCATCCCACCTCGCTCAGGATGTGTGGGCGCATGCACATGAGCTCGTGCGCCAGTGGCTCTCAGTCCGAGAAAGGCAGGAAACCCTGAACTGATCTGCACCTGAAGTATAGATACAGATGAAGTCTGTCGCTTTTATAGTGAGTTTCATTGGCATTAAACTTCATTTATGTCTCTATAAATATATACGGCGCTGAACGGGGGGCTTTATGGCTGGGTTTATAAGTTTCATCGCCCTGTGGCAGACTGGGTCACCCACCAAGAGGAAAAAGCCACCTTGTAGATTGTGTAGCCTCTGCCCTTTCCCGCATCACTGTTTGCAGGGCTGTCATCTGGTATTCATAGCCTCCCCTTTCCATGGGCAAGGCTCCCTGCTCTGATGCTGCCCTCTGCCCTCTGCAGGCCCCTCCACCCCTGGCTCACAGCTGGCCTGCTGTCAGCTGACTTCCTCTCCACACCTGTCCCTTGGCCAGGCCCCATTGCTGACCTTGGTATTGACAAGCCCATAGAAGATGGCAGGACAGGGTTGCAAAACCTAGTTTATTAATGAATCTGTTTTACGGAAATCCATTTAGATAAACAGACCATACACAGCTGCCGGCGCTCAGTGGCTACAGGGCTTACAATACTTCACCAGGCAGGCGCAGCTCCTCTCCTGATGCGCTTGTGGAGATAAATTCAAGGTAATCTATATAAACTCAAGCCTTTGAAATTGCGCACAGTCGAAAAATTCAAACAATTACTCTAGCCCAGCCAGGAGGTGGCCGTTGATGTTCTTCTTATGGAAAACATAATTATAAAGGAAGGGAAAAGATTTCATAAATAACACGCAGAATGGCAGAGACTCTGGAGGGAGGGGAAGGCGAGAGAACAGGATTCCTAAGGTTCCTGGTCTCCAGCTGCGAGTGGAACGGGCTCAGAAACCTGCTGTCTTCTTTAAGGCTGAAATTAATTTTCAGTCTAGTACAATTTCCAGGTAATTAATTGGCAAGAGGCATCTTTCAGATATTTAAAATATCAGCTGCCAGGCTCTTGGTAATAAAGGAGGAGAAAAAATAGCCAACACATGCCCCTAAAATCAAGGTGATGTCAAACAAGGGCCAGCCCAGCCCATTAGCACTTGAAGAGAATATAAAATCCAGGTCAGCCCAGATCATTTTCAGCTTGTTTTAAGGTGCCCCCCCACTCCTTGCACAGAGTCCCCAGGCCACAAGAAATAGCAAGTGCTCCCTGCCAGGGGCTGTGTTAGGCACCTTGTACTTGTGCCCCATTTAATTCCTTAAAGAAGGTGTGAGGATCTCTTTAGACTTTGGGGGGGGAAGAGGGGAGTGGAGAGGCTTCTGGTGAGGACCCTCAAATTAAGGTCACAAGTTAGGACCTGGTGGGGCAGGAATTTGAAGCCAAGTATTTTGGTAATAAGCCCCCAGGCCTTGCTTCTTACTGCAAGTGTGGCCCAGGATGGGAAAAGGTGTGACTAAGACAGAAGCAGCGCAGAGGCGGGAAAGAGCTTGGGCTCTGTTTCAAACAGACTGGGTTCAAAACCAACCCCACTATCTATTAGCTGTGTGTCCTCAGGCAAGCTACTTAGCCTCTCTGAATTTGGGGACTTTGTTTCGCTCATCTATGCATTCTGTCCCCTGTGGTCTTCAAAGCAAAAAGCTGTGACCAGGGTCTCCCTTTCTCATTTGGCTGCAAAAGGTTTTCCTTGGCAACCCTCCTGCTAAATGTTGTGGGAATTGAATAACAGATTGGACAACAATGAGCGTAGCACTTTCCACATAGCAACCTCCAATAGATGAGAATTACCAGTTCCCGATATTGTGAGAATCCAGAGCAATACTCTATTGCACCACCTGGTACAGTGCCTGGCACCCGGTGAACACACATCAGTAACAGCTATTACTAATATAATTATTATTAAGCAATGGAAACAAGTGTGGGAACCCCTGTACTTAAGTTGAGCAGAACCAACAGCATATTAGAAAGTTTTGATTGGGCCCTACTGTGTGCCAGGCCCTGTGCTGGGCTCTCCTGGACCTTATAGAACAGGTAGGTGATCTAGGTGGACAGTCACCTAGATTTGCACATATAAGGTAAGCAGTAATGCAAGATCTAAAATTCCTCTAAATGTGCTTAGGAGGAATCACAATGGAGCCATCATTAATTGCCAGATAAAGATAAAAGAATAGAAGAAAGCGGTTAAAACGAAGGCTGCAAACCTGGGTTTGAATTTCTCCTCTATCACTTGTTAGCTGTGGAAAGTTGAGCAAGTCAGTTATATCACTATGCCTCAGTTTCCTCATCTGTAAAATGGGTGTATGTCATAATGTTTTAGCCACCAAATGATATAAATTATTTAAAGTGATTATTAATAGTAATGACAACAAACATTTATTAAGGGCATTCTCTATGCCAAGCACTAGACTAAAGCTCATAGCAGGCACTCAGTCAGTGTTGGCTAGCATTATCATTACCCAATAGAAAGATCCAAGCTACCAGGACCCAGGATTATGAATTCTTAGGTGGACTAGGATCAAAGACCAAATTCCAGCCCAGAGAGTTGCTAAGCTGTTGTCAAATGATAGCCATTCAGGTTTAATACTGTCCTGGGATCAATGTTCTAGGCTTTTTCCTCTCTGTTTCCTTCATACCATGTAGTATGATGAGAATTCATCTAGATTTAAAGAACCATAAATTCCTACTGGGTCCTGATAACAATCTTTTTGTTTGTTTGTTTGCTTGTTTGTTTGTTTTGTTAATCCTCACCTGAGGATATTTTTCCATTGATTTTTAGAGAGAGTGGAGGGAGAGGGAGAGACAGAAAGAAACATCGATGTGAGAGAGACACATCGATTGGTTGCCTCCTGCATGCACCCCAACCAGGGCCGGGGAACCTGCAACCAAGGTATGTGCCCTTGACCAGAATTGAACCCATGATCCTTCAGTCCAAGGGCCAACACTCTATTCACTGAGCCAAACCAGCTAGGCAACAATCTTTTATTGAGTCATCTGCAGCCAGAGCCTAAGATGTTATTACAGGATCCAAATAAGGGTGAGCGTGGCGGTGCCTGTTCTAAGGACAGAAAACGCTACAGCGGTTCTCAACCTGTGGGTCTCGACCCCTTTGGGGTCAAACAACCCTTTCACAGGGGTCGCCTAAGACCATCGGAAAACACATATATAATTACATATTGTTTTTGTGATTAATCACTATGCTTTAATTATGTTCAATTTGTAACAATGAAATTGGGGGTCACCACAACTGTATTAAAGGGTCGCGGCATTAGGAAGGTTGAGAACCACTGCGCTAGGAGATCAGGGCTAGAATCCTTCAGAAACTGTGATGCATCTTTTGCTCATTTGTCACTGACCCCAGAACTCCTTCTCTCATTGTGGAGTCTCACCTTGTAATGCATACACTGAGAAGGACCCAGAGATGTACCTACCAAGGGGCCTCTCTGTCTTCTGGCACCTCTCTGGGGTAAGACTGGGGCACGTCAGCTGGGGAATAGAGGAAAGTTTAGGATTCCAGTCTACTTGAACTTGTCTATTGCCCTCTCAACAATGAGAGCCAGGAGCCAGAGTGCAGGAGCCAGACCCAACTCATTGATTTGCCTCAAAGAAGCCACCTTCTTAGTCTTTATGGGGAAAGGGAAAAATTTCACCTCAATGGGAACCATGACCAGAGAGTATCCCTTCTCCCCTTGGTTGGAGGGCAAAGCAGAGGCAATTGTCCACAATGAAAGGAGGAAAAGAGGAAGCAACATGAATGGCCATCAATGGATGAATGAATTAACAAAATGTGGTAAATAAATAAATGGAATATTAATCAACCTTAAAAGGAAATGACATTTTGCTGCACATGCTGCAACACGGATGAACCTTGAAGACATTATACTAAGTGACATAAGTCAAACACAAAAAGACAAATATGGTATAATTCCACTTAGATGAGGTACCTAGAGGAGTCAAATTCATAAAAATGGAAAGTAGAATGGTGGTTGCTAGGGGCTGGGGACAGGGCAATGGAGAACTGTTGTTTAATGGGTACAGAGGTTGAGTTTCAGAAGATGGAAACCTTCCGGAGATGGATGGAGGTGATGGTTGCACAACAGTGTCAATGTACTTAATGCGACTGAACTGTAAACTTAAAAAGGGTTAAAAAGGTAAATTTTATGTTATGTATACTTCATCACAATAAATAAATAAATAAATAAATAAATAAATAAATAACAGAAAGAAAAGAGGGCAAGGCTGCTGAGGTTCCCTTGCCAGCTGACACATGGGTCACTTGCTGTGTTCTAGTTATCAATACAATTCTAGCCCAAAGTCATGTTCCAGGGTAGAGATGGAGAGATTCTTACATACAGTTGGCAACAGCTTTTAAACATCTAAATTCCAGCTTCCCCTTCCCACTGAGTTTGCTCTGCAGATGAAACTCCAGTTAAGCAGGACTCTCATCTGATCTTTGTTAACAGCCTGTGGTCAAGACTAGGCAAAGAGGCCTCTGCACTTCTCCCAAGTGATCTACTGGAACTGGCTTGGTAATGATCACTCAAATTTTGTGTGTCTGCACAAAATTCTGCCTAGACATTCGGGAACCACACTGTGGCTGTCTTCTAACTTGCCATGACCTGGTGGCTTAGCAACCCACACTCCACTCAGGGATCCTCGCTGGGAGAGCTGAGTCAGGAAGGAGCCTCCCATAAATGCGCTCGCTTACTCTGAATGAATAGTGCATTCCCTGAGGCAGGCAATCCCAGAAAGGGCAGTGCCAGGAAGAAGATGCTTAGTAAAGGCTCTGAGTGAAGAGAGGCAGAGGACACATTCATCTACCAAGCATCCAAAGAGCTCTCTGACCTACTTGGTCAAATTTTGAGGTCTACTAAAGATTCTGATTTACTGGTTTATCTACCAGAAACTGAGTTTTTAGTTGAGAAACGCATGCTTGAATTGTGCACAAAAGGCCCCATCTCTATGTAACATTCTCTAAACATAGAGCATTTACAGATACAGGGTGGGTGAGGTGTTAGGACTCACTATGTAGGGGTGTGTGTATGTGTGTGTATGTGTGTGTGTGTGTGTGTGTGTGTATTTTTTCCACCAAAATCATCAAAACTTTCTGATAACTCCTCTGCTTCTTCATGATAAAATCTTCATGATAAAATAGGAGACTCCCTATCCTAACCTACAACCAGGGATGGAAGAAGGAAGAATGGAGACATCCCTAATGGAACTATGATAGTATATGATGGGACATGGGTCTCTGCAAAGTGTCTTCCAGTTCTAAAGCCATTTTTCAATAAGGAGAAACAACAATCTTAGCCATGACCTTTGTGGATGGAGCCAAATTTCATGGCATAAACACTATCACAGTGAATGCTCCTCTCTCTTCCCCTAGTATCCTTACTGAAGTACACTTTCCTCCTGGAGCCCAGATAGGATGACTCATGCCTAGCCACATGAATGCTGAATTCCAAGTTTTGAATAGAAATTTTAACATCCTTTCCGCATACATCACCATCAAATAACTTAGGTCATCTCAGAGGTAGGGGCTCGCAGGGGTCTCTGTGGTTCCTATTTGGACTTGATTGTGGTGCATACACACACACACACACACACACACACACACACACAATGACCACTTGACTTTCCAACACCATGACCATAACCTTGGACAAAGAATGCACCCCTCCCCTACCCTCTCTGCCACCCACCCAATGACAGTAACCTCAGAACTCTGAAATGTTCTCTTAAAAGTCTAGGATCTACATAACATGCTCATTAAGTATCACCTTAAGCAATATATTTCTACTGCAACATGTAGCAGTGGAAGCTATGTTAACAGGAGTCAGAGAGTGATGGAGTTGGGGGAGGGAAAAATTGACTGAAGGAAGCACAAGGGAACTTTTGTATACCTTGTTTGGGGTAGTGGTTAACAAAAACGTCAAAACTCACTAATATGAATACTTAAGATCAGTACATTTTATTGTATGAAAACTATACCTGGATTTTTTTAGTAACAGCAGTGCTCTCCAGATCAAAGATGTTAACCCATGGCTGTGGCGAATAAGGCAGGGCGCCCACCTTCTCCTTCCTCCACCTTTCCCCACATCTCTCCCATCCTTGGATCTCAGAGGCAGCCAGCAGAGTCTTCCCTGCTCTGTGAACGAGGGCTGGATATGAGAACACAGTGGCCATTTCTCCCAAATGCTGCCTAGAGGGGAGGGCAAGGGCTGCCAGGGAAGCAGAGGTTGGTATGTGAGGTGGGTTTGTGTCCATCTCCCATTACTCCACTAGGGTTTCTTTAGGTGCTCAGAGCCCAGCTGTCTCCTCCTCCTTAGTCATCCTCCCCATATTCTGAGCCACCAAAGATGCAATGGAGGCACTTGCAGAGAAGGCTCAGAGGAGAGGAAAAGTCATTAAACACCTAGAACCAAGACACTCATGGCAATGTGCCCCAGAAGGGTGCCTTCAACTGGGATTTCTGAAACAAGGTGAGTATGGCAATCAGGTGTGTGACATCAGTTCAACCTAGAGGCCACCATCCTGGGCTTCTCTCTTCATAGTAAGCCCAGAGAGCTCTTCAACTTGCTCCTAGCCATCTTCTTGGCTGAGAACCTGAGGCCAGCAACACCTGAGACTCCTGGCTGATTCTCAGTCTTCACCAGGGTAAAGTCACTGCTCCACACTGAACTCACTAAAAGGCTTCGGTTGCAACTCTGTCCACTGGGGAGCAATCCATCTCTGCTCCTCCACACATGAGCATTTCTGCACCTCAGAGGTGATGAGATATTAGGAGACCAGAAGTGTTATTTCCACGTTTGCTATGATCGGGCCTAGCACTTCCAACTCCTATGTCTCCCCATTTATTAAGTGGGGCCAGTAATGACACTGAGCACTTCTTTTGGAGAGAATTTAAGGGCACTAATGAGATAATGACCACTAAGCACAGTGACTTCAGTAATAAATGGTGCTTTGGGACAGGTTTCACTGCAAGGGCATGGACTTTTTTAAACCTTCAGGGCCATGTCATGCAGAAAGCCATCCACTCTCTTGCTCAAACTGTGAGGTTTCAAGGGTGGGAGGAGTTGGGAGAGTTGAAATACGAATGCGTCAGTGTTGGTTTCTGATGCTCTGCTTCTCTATTTCAATCTTCCTTCCCCACCATTACAACCTCTGACTGCACTCTTTTCCTCACCGCATTCACTGCTGCTGAGGTTACTGCATCTTCAATGGCAAGCATAGTCAAAACCA
The DNA here is from genome assembly GCF_000147115.1 of Myotis lucifugus. Classification (NCBI taxonomy): domain Eukaryota; kingdom Metazoa; phylum Chordata; class Mammalia; order Chiroptera; family Vespertilionidae; genus Myotis; species Myotis lucifugus. Next base: position 2,218,429 of record NW_005871102.1, read on the forward strand.
AACCAAACAGTGCTGCCATTCACTCATGACTATGTCTATCACCAGAACAAGAGCAGAAAGTATTTTGTTCAGCTTGGAAGAGGGGCCCAGGGTGCTGAATTAAAAGCAAGAGAAACTGCAACCTAGAGTTCATTGGGGTTATGAAGGAGTGAACCTGACCCTCTCCTCCTCTTAAAGAAGGTGACCAGAGCCTTAATATCCCCGGGGATGCTGGCTCCCTGGAGACTGGATGATGAAAGGAAGTCCCCAACACCACTTGTTGAACGGTCCCACCCGAGCAGATGTGGGTAAAACTGAAGGGGGGGAAGCAGATAGTAAGTGTCTCCAAGGCAAACCCAAGGCAGATGTGGGGAGTTAATAAACATATTTCTGAGAGGCAAGAAGCAGAGGAGACAGAGCAGAGCCTTGCAGAAAGAAGTAGCAATGAAATGTAAAGTAACAATGAACCTGTTTGTGGCGCCCCTCAGTGCTTAAAGACATAACACTACTCAGAGCCTGCCTGAGTCTGCTTCCCCAGACATGAGGGGGCAAACCCTTCTTCTGAGCTGTCTTCCACAGGCAGAAAACAGGGCAGAACAGATGTTGTCCTCAACCATACACAGTCAAGGATGACAGCAAAGTGGAGGGCACTTCCTGCCTCCTTGCAAATGAAGTATAATTCACATCAGCCAACCTCAGCAAAGCTCAAGACACGTTCCTGCCACTGTGAGGTCAGGGGGACCTCAGCCCCCCAAACCACCCCATCCTGATGCTCACCTGTCGCACCTGTCCACTTACCATGGATCCACACCAGGAGAGAAAGTAAAAGGTCAGATTGATCTCCTCCCACAGCAAGAGCCCAGAGAATCCTGGGGAAACTGACATTTTAACAACCACCTCTTCCAACCTCTCTCAGAAGAGCATAACTTTTAAGTCTACCTCCACTCCCAAACCCCCAGACTTCCTTTGCAACACTTTCCCACCATGAATGGCTTGTCGGGAAAGAGTTAACGAAGACGCATGACTAATTCCCCAAACCCTCTCTCTTATCTACATAGAAGAACAACCCTACACAGAGACACAGAAACCAACTGTCAATTTAGCTCAGACCTCACCTGTCTTATGCAACAGCATAAGACACTCACGCACACGCACACATCTAAGGCCGGAGTCCACATCCCCCTTTAATTCGGTAGACATAGTTTTGTGCCCTTTTTCGCTACGCAGAACCCAGCTCCACGGCAGCAGAGAGAGAGATGTAACCTTAGTGCCAGAGCCTTGCCAGAACACACAGACACACAGGAAGGGAAAGGCATCTCGTAGCTCTCCGTGGTGCTGAAATCACGCTAGCGAGAAAACCGAGGGAGCGAGTGCGCCGGACTTACCAGGCTGGGGGTGGGCGGCGGGGGAGCGAGAGGAGCTTTCTGAGAAAAGGTTCCTTGCCTGTGCGGGCTGGAGCCGGCGGATGCGCTCACCTAGAGAACCCACCTCTCTCCCTTCTCTTCCCTTCCTCCTTTTCTGGGAGGAAGAGGAGGCTCCAAGCTGGCAGGGCTGGAGTGGAAGGAGGAAGAGGAGGCAAACAAAATAAGATCAAAAAGTCAGGCGGCTTTACTCCACTCGTGGTAATTCCTTGGGTAAGGAAGGACCCCTCTGCTCCCACTCTCTCTGTCTGAGCCTTCCGCCGTCTCTGCGTGTTGAGCCAACAGCCTTCGCACAGTCGGTTCCTGCCTCTGACGTGAAGGAGATGAGGAAGCCTGGTATGCTTTGCGCTCTCTCTCTCTCTCTCTCTCTCTCTCTCTCTCAAGCGCTCTCTCTTTTCCCTTCTTGCTGAAATTTCAGCAGCATATTTTTTAAGCCTCCGTTTTTTCCATCCCCCTACAAGCGGCCCCTAGTGGACAGAAAGGGAACGCATCCTCTTGAATAGTCCAAATTCAGAAACAGGAATGCTCCTGATACCCACAAACTCTTGGGGCTGCTTCCACACAGACAGGGTCCTGTACAGCCAGTCTTCTTGTGGGGGTTCCAAGTGAGTTAAGGTCCTGGCTCACCAGAAAGACACACTGCAACGCACCAAGGTCTGCAGCCAGGTGAGGTATATATCTATACCCAAGGCATCCCAGCAGGGAGGACTTCAGGAGCCAGGGAACATGGGGGACCAAAGAGAGGGTATCTAGCCAGCACCTCATCTAACACTCTAATATGGCTTTTTAAAAAACTAGTAAGAGAAATATCTGGGAAGCCACAGCCTGAAATCATTTCAGAGATGGAGAGGGAAGTGACTTTGCTGAGCATCCACGGAGAACTGTGGCAGAGAAGGGCCGTCGGGGGTCACTGCTCACAGGCTCCTCTGGGATACCTCACACTCATTTTAACTATACAGCTTCACAGCCTCCTGGAAAGAGTCCTTGTACTTACATCTACAGAGTTGCGTTCCAGTTTCAGACTGCCGCTCGCTGCCTGGACATCTTGCTTCAATTGCGCTGTTTGTAAAATGTGGATAATACTGCCCCCTCCCTACTGAATAGGAACGCTGAGGGCTGGGGATGGCATAGAGACAAACGTTTTTCTTATGTTGGCTTCACCCCTAGCAAATCCTAATAGCTAGGTTTTTCATAGAGTATTTATCAGGTGCCAAGCACTGTCTAAGGCCTTACATGGATTGGCTCATTCAGTTCATTCAGTCCATAACCCTGTAATGCAAATGCCAATATTTCTGTTTTATAGACCAGGAAACTGAGGCACAGAGGGGATGGCATGATTTTCCCACAATCTCACAGCTAGTGAATAGTGGGGTGGGTGGGGTTGGAACACAGGCCCTCTGACCCTGGAGATGACATTGTTAATCACTATACATAATAAATGTACACATCAGGAGCGGGCGCATCAGAAATAAACAGAAGATAGCTCTGCAGCTATTATTTTTGTGCATGATGAAGTGTCTAGATGGTTATAATAAATTTAAATATGGCTGAGTTTTTAAAATAAATTATTTACAACTATAGGTGCTAAGCTGTGGAAATTGCTATTATTGATGAGAAAATGAATTCCCTTGGTGATCTGGCTAGTTTCACACATACAAAACTGGCTGTAAATCTCATGAAGCTGGAAACGATTGGACTTTAACATCAGTTCAAAAAACACATCACTCAATTTCTATACCCAAAGCAGATTGTTGCCTCGTGCCTACTACAGTCTAGGATGGAGCCAGCAACCGGACAAGCTGAATTGCTGCAAAATGCACTCTGTGAGCTGTTGACATTTTCTTCAGAATTCTGAATTCCTTACCGAATATGGCTTACTTTTTGGGGCTTTCTTTGGACCAAAGGTGAATCGAGCAGGGCAAAGATGGGATGGGAGGGTTAACAAAGCATGGTCCCTGTCCTCATGGTCTCTTCCTCAAAGGGGGTGGAGGGGCAAGAAAGACATTCAGTTCAGGGGTAAGTGCCCAGACATGAGCGAATGCAGTGTAATGAACACACAGACAAGTCAACCAACCTGATCACTGAGGACCGGGGACATCCTGGGGAGGGTGGCACCAAAGCCGAGGCAGCAATGAGTGGGGAAGCATTCCCCATTACTGTTAGATAGGAAGGGTACAAGAAGGCACCAGTCAGCACCCCACAAAGGAGAAATTCGGAATGGCAGAACTGTTTCTGTTGGGTGTGACATTACTAAATGTATTGGGAAGTAGGGATATTTCAGAGGTACAAAGACATTAGAGACTCGTGTTTGAAAGGGGGAAGAGAGCAAAAAGGGGCTGAAAGAGAGGTTCAGAGTAAGTGCTATGGAAGCCCAGAGGAAGGAGAGGCTCTTTGCTTGGGAGGGATTAGGGGAGACTTCACTTGGGAAGTCTTCACGTGGCTTTTCATCTGGACCTTAAAGTATGGGGGTTCAGCCCAGCCAGTGTGCCTTAGTGACTGAGCTTTGAACTATGAACCAGGAGGTCACAGTTCGAGTCCTGGGCAGGGCATGTGCGGGCTCAATCCCAGTAGGGGACATGCAGGAGGCAGCCAATCAATGATTCTCTCTCATCATTGATGTTTCTATCTCTCTCTCCCTCTCCCTTCCTCTCTGAAATCAACATGGGCATCCAGAAGACAGAGCCTAGCCCAACATGATGTGCTCCATGGCACTCAGACATTTTGTACATAGGAAACAAGAGATCTGAGTTATCTTGAAGAATAGTGGGAGAAGGGAGAAGGGCCTAAAATATCATTGTATGCAGAAAGATGTCAAACTTTGGAAAATGGGTAGGTTTGGGAGAGGGTGGAGGGGAAGTTAGGTTGATGGATGAATTTGGTTTTGGACATGTCGAGTGTGGGGAGGGTGTAAGTATATATCATGATAGATATGTCTAGGCAGTGGTTGGAGTACGTCTCTGGGGCTCAGATTAGAGACCCCAGGATGGTTACATCAATCTGGAGCCATCTGCATGGACATGATGATTGCTGGATGGAGACCATCAATGGAAGAGAAATCTAGGAAGACTGAGGACAGAATTCCAAGTCTATTTCCTTGGTCCCTGGATCAAGTTTTATACTTTTTTTCTATTTTATTTTATTAATATTATTTTTTAATCCTCACTGGAGGATATTTTTCTGTTTATTTTTAGAGAGAGTGGAAGAGAGAGGGAAAGACAGAGAGAAATATCAATGTGAGAGAAACACATAGATTGGTTGCCTCCTACATGCACCCTGACCAGGGCCTGGACTGGGAAGGAGCCTGCAACCCAACAGAGATACGTGCCCTTGACCAGAATCGAACCTGGGACCCTTTGGTCCACAGGCCGATGCTCTATCCACTGAGCAAAACCGGCTAGGGCTATACTTCTTTTTTCATCCTTGTGGCTAAAGTACTTGGTATCCAATAGCTATCCACAGGCTTATAACAACAACTCGAATAATGTGTTAGCTGAAGGTGATATTGGCACTGAGATCAGTTATTGGTTTCTCAGCATCTGATCTACTCTTAGAGACAAAGCCCGTCTGTCACAGTCTACTCCTTGGAAGCTGGCCATCTCTGGCCCCTGGTTTTTCTAAGGTGTCTGGGAAAATTCAAATTCCTCTAGTATGCCTTCAGCTTGGTGAGGGGCACTTAGAACAGGGAAGTGCTTGGGGCGGGAGCAACACCAGGAGTGGGGGGTGAGTCAAGATGCCATCCCCATGCAGAGAAGAAAGATAAACAAGATGAAAATAAACAAGATGAAAAGATAAAATTTCCCTATCAGTCCCCTAGTGTGCAGCTGAAGCTCCCCTCCTGGGGAGTGCAGAGAAAACACCCAGTGAAGTGAAAGGCAGCATTGCCTGATGACAGAATGCAGGAGGCTTGGGGCGGGCCTGTCCCAAAGCAAGCATTTGTTCTGAGGCCTGCGTGGTTACCTGTGCGAGGGATGCTCTGTCCAGGACCTGTAACCACTGGCACCACAGGGCTCTGCTGCTTGTGCCCACCTGGGGAAGAACAGCAATCTCCAGGACCATGTCCATTCTTGACAAATCTGTTCTTGCCACCCCTGCCTGGACCATGTCCTCCAAACCCCTCTCCTCCCTTGGCTTCCGTCTGGGCAAAGCAGGCTCGGAGGGCTATGAGAGAGGCCTGCTGGTCTGGAGGCTGCAGCCCGAGCCTGCGAGGCAGAAACCCTGCCCTCCTCCCACTGCCTCCACGTGGGCATACGGGGTGACAGGGCAGCTGCAGCCTTCCCGGGGTGCCGGCTGCCGGGTGATGGAATGCCAGGCAGGGAGGGATGCGGCTAGGCCCCTGGCTCCCCAGCCTGCCTGCCAGCTGGCAGGCATCGTTATCTACACCAAGCGCGGGCCAGGCTTCCCACACTAAATTAGCAAGAGCAAAGCAGATGTCTCCCCTCAGTGCAGCAAAGGAGGAGATGGGATGGAGGCAGCCTCTCTCTTTCCCCATAGACAAGGGCAGGGGTGGGGACCCAGTGTAGGTGCCTCTCGTGCTCCAAGACCACACCATGGTTGGGCAGCCTGGGGTCAAAACTACCCCAGCCCTCACTCTTGCCACTTCCCCGACCTGCTCTCCATCCCCTAGCTGCCCTGGCCATGGACTTCCTTCCTCACAAATCTCTTACTCTCCTTTTGTTCTTGGAGCCCTGTATGCATTCCTTTGGTCTCCAGATAGGAACATGGAAGCCTGTTTCTAGGTTTCATCTTCTTTGGTGTTGGTCATATTACAAATTTCCAATCCCTGCCCCACTTCCTCCCCAAGCCCCCTCCACTATGGGAAAGACCAGGCTGCCTCCTCTCCAGCTGTTGTCCCTGCTGCTCCGCACCCATCAGCTGCACAGCCGGGTGAGGGGCCGGGGCATCCTGCTTTGTCCGGGTCTGCAGTTCTCCACCCTGTTTCTCAGCCTGACTTGGCCGCAGCTGCCACCACCCCTCCTCTGGTGGCCTAGTCCTCCCCACCCTGTCTTTGACCCCCACCTTCACTGCAGTGGGCACAGTAAGAGTGCCCACTCATTCCCACGCCGGCTGACCTGGGTCTGAGTTTGCCCTGGTGTGTGTGCTCCATCTGATTGGAAAAGGTACCCTTCTCTTGGGCTTTCTCATGTGTGAGTTGGGGAGATAACTGTACCGTTGTCATGGGGAGGCTGTGCAGGTGTGAGTTTGTTCATGGAAAGCACTGGAGCAGCACCTGCGGCAGGGAGTGCTCCATCCACGCACTATTATCCGCAAACATCCTGGAATACACACATTAAAAAAAAATCTCTCTTGCCCTTGACTTTGCTGGTTCTGGCTTTACAAATAAATATTGTTTCTGGGTTTAGCACCGGCCCTTGGCTCCTGTGACGCTGACTCCAGAGGCCTCTGTGATTTCAGGAGATAAGAGCCTAGACCTGCGATCGAACAGACTGGGTTTAAACTTCTCCTAAGCCACTTAAGATGTGTGGCCTCTGGCTAGGCACTTATCTCTTCACATCTCAATCCCCTCATTTTAAAAAAGGGGGGCGGTGCATAATGACACCCTCTCCATGGTGGTACATCAATCAAATGAAATAATGGATGAAAGTTTCAAGAGCAATGTTGGAAACAGGGCAGAAACTCAGCAGCTGCTGGTGAGCGGGGGTCTCTTCTGTCTGCACACGTGTGATCCTGCCCCTCCCTGCTCCCAGGCCTCCCCTCAGAGGGCTACTCCTTCACACCAGCTGGCATGCCCATCCTTCTGTTGGCTTAGTGTCCCATCACCCACTATGCCTACTTCATCCCAGGAAGGTAGGGGCCCTGCCCGAGTCGTATGGCCCACACCTAGAACCTGGTTCTTGCAAACCTGTTCAATAAATGTTGCCATTTCTGAGCATATTTTACCTCCTCATCATTTCCAGCTCCTTCGTAGCATGTTTTATTGCTGGCAGTAAGGTTCTGAATCAAGCAGAACAGAATCTAAACCTTCCCTTTCTACCTTAAGAACTGTACACTGAGCACCTGACTTTTCATCTGTAAAATAGAGAAAATAATATTTATACTGTAGGGTTACAGTGAAGATTAACGGAGATGATGGCGCCTGAAACAGTGATTGACATGTGGGGAAGCTCATTCAATCCTCCATGAATGAGAAGTGAAGGAAGGAAAGGCTGTGAGAGTGGGCCCTTCCTTTACCTGTTCTCCTGCCCCTCACCCTTTCTCTCTCCTGGCTTCCTCCTTCCTGAGGCTGGCACGCGGGGACCCCTGCTAATCCTTCAGCCACAGGGCGTCTGTCTTCCGAGCCCCACTGGCAAGAGCAATCTGAACCAGCCTTGGAAGTTATTACCCTTTCAAGCCTGGGTCGGCCACTAGTTTAGCTTGAGTGCCACAAATCACAAATATGGAACAGATTTAGCCAGAGGCACCAGAGTGGCCAAAAGAACATTTTTCCAATTTTCAGAAGGGTGTTGCCAGCTCCCATTGGCACTTTTGGCTTCATGTCTGATTTTCCTATAAGGTCTTTAATATTCCCTCCCAGCATCTCTTTTCATCGCCTTTTCTATTGCTCTTAAGTAAAGAGTCCTTCTCCTTCTCTTCTCTTCTTTTTTGGCTTTCGTCCTCTTCTTTCCTTAAGAAGCAAGGCCCTCTCAGGCTATTCTCGGTGCTATTTAGTTTAAACTTCTCCCACCCTCTCCTCTACAGAGACTGGTGGGATAAGATGCCAAGGCTTAGAGATGGAGGAGGTAAAAGGCTCAACATTAGGAGACCTGGTCATGGGACACAAGTGAAGCTTTTGGCTGCCCACTCCTCCCTGTTTCAGCTTGTCACAGAGGAAGCATTTTCTATTAATAAGTAGAAAAGCTTGTGGAGTTAGAACAGGTACAAAGATGATAATGCACTGCCTGTGGGGCCCCTGAAGGGAGCCGTCAAGGTTGTTGGGTCCAGGCTGGTTAATGCCATAGTCTTCCTGCCCCGTCCAGGAGTCAGTCTGCAAGACCTCTGTAAGCCACACACAGGCAGCTCACGGAGCACAGCTTCTAATCCTGGTCTAGCCCAGGACCTGCCTCTCTCCCCAAGGTCAGTCACCTTCCCCATCACCATCTGTTCGTAGCCCCTTGAGCTTACATTTCCCCTTCTGGAAAATAAGAACAATAATTTCTACTCTGGGCTCTGCACCGCTTAAGTGTGTGCTGAGTATCAGAGGTGAGGCCGTGGGGATGGGGATGGGCATCTGTGGAGGAAGGAGCCTCAGAAACGGTCTGCAAAACCGTGCTGCTCTCCACACTATTAACCCGGGTAAGTGGGGCTTCAGATCACATTCTCAGTGCAAATCTGAGGGTAGCTCAGATTCAGAGAAGCAACTCCAGCCCCATCTGAGATGGATTATAGTATTTCTCACTTGGAACAGCACTTCTGGAAAGTGTTAACTCAACTGATCCAAGATTTTGAGTTTTGGGGCCTTATAGACGTTGCCCCCTCCTGTATCAGCATCCCAACTTCTCCCATCCCATCCGACTGAGCCAGGGCTGCCTCTCTAGAAACCATGCTCCTTGGGGCCTCGCCAGTCTGCAGACAGGGCCTAGCCTTGTCAGTATCTGACACGGTGCTGAGCCCCACAAAGGGACTGGGCCCACTGTGCTGGGAACTTGAATGAATGAGCTGCTTTCAAAAGAAACCTTTCTATTGAAAAGAGCAAGCTAAGTGGCCCTGAGTTTCAAAAAATAAAAAGTATTTTAAATGACACAGATATTTAGGCTAGAGGGAAAAGTTAAAGTAAGACATGTATTAGGAGAATATATACTATTATATAGAATATGGATTACATATTATATGTATGAATACATTATATGAGCTAGGCATTGTGCTAAGCACTTTACATACTAGATTTCATTTATTTAAATGCTGAAGAAGAAAAATGGAGGGAAAGGGTTTCCTAAGTAGCTGAGAGCATACATTCATCCTGTATCAGAGAATGAAGATGAATGAAAAGGCCTGGGAAGAAAGTAGCTAAAAGGATCCTACACAGAGACCAGCTTGAGTCTGGGCTGCTAGCCAGAGGGATCCAGAAGAAAGGAAATAATGAACTTGTAGGATGTCAGAGCTAAAGGAGCCTCAGAACCAATCTTTTCAACCACTCTGTCCCATTTTACAGATGAGGGTGCCCAGGTCCAGAGCAGGGAAGCGACATGCCCACCCTCACACAGCTGGTTGCACCCAGTGTCCCCTCTGTGGCCAGAGATCTTTCAGGGAAACCTAACAGTGTGTCCCCAGGGCCCCACCAGTCACACGTCTCATGGTGGAAGGGTCACTTCTCCTCCAGTAGTACACATATCCCTGTTAGTCACCTGTAGACCTGTGTGTGGGTAATTGCCGATCATCATCATTGTGGATCAGCACATGGCAAGGACTCCCTGACCACCAGGCATACCGATCCAGCCCTTGGAATGATGTGCTCTCCCCGGTGTCCAAGTGCATCCACCCAAGCAGCCAGCCAGCTTCCTTCTGGATTACAGCCTCAGTGTCATGATTGAGTCCCAGGTCTTGAGAGAATGGGGCTTGGCCTCTGTCTTCTAGACCTGCCTGTGGTCCTGGGAACATTAGGGTCACAGAATGTTCGAGCTGGCAGAGCCCACCTGTCATCTGGCTCAACACTAGTAGTTGCAACCAGTAGTTGCAAACTGTTGATGTCAGTGTCTCTCCTCACTTCCTATAGGAAAGTACTGGTTACTGGGACTAGTAGATCCCTAGCACTGATGGGTACCAGAGGGTGCCAGTGCCGGGGTCACCGTGTGAGGACAGAGGGTGCAGGGTGAACAGGAGCCTGGTGGTGAAAGGAGCAGCATCCAGGTGGGCAGCACGCACCTGCCCAGAGGCCTGCCCATGCATGTGCCAGATCACTGAGCATAGCACCACCTACGCCCATCACATCCAACCCCACAGAAGATGCAGGGCAGCAATTTTCTACCCCATTTTCCAAAGAGAGTATGTAGGTGTGAAGGTCACACCTAACTGATCACAGATAATATGATAAAAGTATAAGCTTAATATAAATAATAAATTAAAATAATAGAGTATTACATAAGTCTATATTTACATATCGAGTAAGTTATGGAGCCCAGGGGCTATGTCTCTAGGGCTGTGCTTCTTACACAATCACAGTTGGGGTAATAAATCACACTTATTTAGCATTTACCAGGTACCAGGTGCTGTTGTTAATGTATATATGGAGAGAGACCAAAGAAAGTGATATATGTGCATATATATAGTATGTATTCTCATTCATTGTTCTTAATAGCCTTATTAAGTTATCCCCATTTCATAGATGAGAATATTGAGGGACACAGAGGTCTAAACAAGACTCCAAATAAATCCACATTCAAATAGCTATAATATGTTCAGGACTTTCCGTTCATGGAATCTGGCCCCCACTCACTGCTCCCAAACCATCCCACCACCTACCCACCTCCACACCCTCCCCACACATGCACTTTCTTAATTCTAAGAAGGAGCCCAGAAGAGGTTCCATGAGCCTTTTGTTATTTTTCTGAGTCACCCAGGATCTCTATCTTAAGCTTAATAACAACAGGAGAGGGGAAATTCTGCTTAGCAAAGTTGGGTGTGGGGGCAATCCTGGGCGTGAGGCCGAGCTGGTTGGGATGCAGATGAGCGGTGTCTGCACCTGGCCAGCGCTCTGGGTGAACCACCTGTGTCTGGAGTGAGGCTGCAGCCCAGCAGCGCCAAGGGCGCCTCTGGAGGGTAAGCAGGGAAGTGGCAGGGCCTATGGCTCCCGCAGGCAGGCAGCATGCTCAGTGCACTTAAAAGGTGGTGGTCGTGGTGGTGGTAGAGGGAGGGTTTGCCTGCAATCTAGAAAGCAATACACTGACATCTTTAAATCCATCTAATGCCCTACAATCAAAAACCAAATTATCTGGTATCAAGAGTAACTGCGTAGATAGTAAGTACAGGCACAGAAAGGGGTGGGCGATGGAGTGAAAAGCCCAGGGCGGGAAGAACATTCCAGTCAACAGGTGGGACAGAGAATGAGCAGGATAAATAGAGGATTTGCCAGAAGGCCCAGGAGAGAAAATGTGGTATTTGAACAGAGCTGAGCTGCGGGGTGGGGGTGGGAAAGGGTTGACTTCCTTAGCTCAGTGTGGTTGGGTAACAGGGGGCCCGGCCAGCCAGCTGCTGGGGATCTGCCCAGCCTTCAGGAATGTGGGCTCCACCCTTGGCTCCTCCAGTTCTAGGTTCTGTGCCATAGCGTGAGAATAGCTACAGGGCCACGGTGACTGTCACTGGTGATATGAGCATGGCGCCATCCCCAAGGAGGAGATGAAAAGAAAAATTACGGTTTTAAAATGTGAAAAACAAATGCTTTTCATTTCTCTCCATTCCCAGGCCACTAAGTGCAATAACAGAATCACTCACTTCTCAATCCTGCTAGACCCCTGGCACCTGCGCAGTTCATAGGTCTGCAGAGTGGAAGAAATATGCAACCTGGATAGGCGACAACCCTGGCAGGCTTTTAAAGTGTCTTCCACTCCAGAGAGCTCACATTCCAAATCTGTCATTATTTTTTGTTTTATGAATTGCTCACGTGGTGAGAGGCGCAGGGCTCCAGACAAACTAAGAGATAGCACTGCATATGGGAGTCCATCAGAATCCCATGCCAAGCGTTTGCCACCCTTAGCTGAGAGAACACAGGGTCTCTGAGCATTACTGATCTCGTGTGTGTGTGTGTGTGTGTGTGTGTCCCTTAGACAACTGAGAAATATGAAGTGGTCTGCATTGAACACTGGGGGCCCAGCCCAAAGCCACTATCCATCCAATCCACCATCCCCCTGTGACTGCCTTGCTGAGGGCTCCCACTGCGGTGTCACTCTCCCATGAATAAATTAAGCCTAAAGAAATGAACTGCTGGGGTTGGTGAAGAATTTGGTAGAAAGACCGATCCTCGTGGGTCACATTTGAATGTGTGGGAAGCCACCCAAAGAACAATAAGCAAGGAGGGACATCTACAAAGACACAGTCCTGAGGACGAGAGAGGGAGAGTGGGGCGGAGGTGTGCCAGTGAGGGGGTCCGATGAAGGGTCAAGCTCCTCGGGTAATTTTCTTCCCTCGAGCAGGTGGAAATGGTACTTAGCTACAGTTTTAAGTTTTTTCCATTCTCTGAGGTGATTCCATCTGGATTAGTTTCCTAGGGCAGCCGTAACAACCTGGGTGACTTAGAACAACAGAAATGTATTGTCTCACAGTTCTGGAAGCTGAAAGTTCAAAACTGGGGTGAGGGCAGGGCCACGCTCCCCTGGAAGCTGTCGGGAGGCCCCTTCCTCACCTGTCCCTGGCTTGTGGTGGGTGTTGGCACTCTGGGCTGTTCCTTGGCTTGTAGCTATCTCGAGTCAACCTGTGTCTGTTGTCACACAGAGTTCTCTCTGTTTCTGTGTCCAAATTTCCATCTTCTCATAAGGATGTTAGTCATTGGGCTAGAGACCACCCTACTCCAGTGTGACCTCATTCTGATTACTTCATTGCATTTGGACCCTATTTCCAAATAAGGCCACATTCACAAGTAGCAGGGATTAGGCCTGGAATATCCCCTTCTGGTTCAGCCCACACCTTCATCGAATTCCCTTAGCCTTTTGGTAAAGCTCACACAGCCTCAGGTTGTCCTGTGAGGAGAGGGACAGAACAGAGTGTGTGTCGCCTGCCTCCTTCCTTTCCCTCTGCTGTGGGGAGAGAGGTGTCCTATGCAAGCCTCCTCCAGGATGCTTAACTTCCTCATTTACCCCTTCTCTTCCCCCAATACATTTTAGAGAGAGATGACCTTGAAAGGTGTGTGTGTGTGTGTGTGTGTGTGTGTATGTATGTTGTGTGTGTGCATGTGTGGCTAACACATGTGCACCTGTCTTTTCCCACCTCCATCCCCCTAGAAATTATAAATCTGTTGGGCTTACAATGAGCCAGAACAGTGGCCGGCTCATATGAGTATTCCGCATGCCCAGGCTCAGGGCTGCCTTACTCAGTAAATATTTGTTGAACTAAGTAAAACTAAATTGAGTTGTAGGGGAAAAAATCATGGCTGTACTCCTTTGGCCTTGAAAAAGAAAAGAAAGGAATTTGTTATGAGAGCAGCAAGGGTTTGAGAGAGAGTAATTCTGGATAAGGTGGACCCGAGGCATCAGAAACTCTTTAGGCTCATCATTATCTTTCCAAGGGTCCCATGGCTCCTTGTCTGGCATCAAGGAGAGATATCCAGCACCTTCTCTGCCTTTTCGGAAATGTCTGCCTTTTTAAAAAGTGACATCCCTGAGATTCCCGGCAATCTGGTGTGATGGAACATGTCTCTGTCCACTGGAGCTGGGTGTTGGATGCTCCAGCTTCAGTGTGACCCACAACCCCCACCCCAGCCTTCCTGTGTCTGTCATCACACAGAGTTCCATAGGCATGACCACAGGCATAAATCAGGACTCTACCCACTCCACACCCTTCCTTTCTAAGGGAATTCTGGTTCCCTTCTTGCTCCATCCATGCATCACCAGGTGGTGTCTCCTGGATTCCAGGAAAACAGCTGTGTGTGTACCTGTGCCATTTCCCTCAACTTCGGAGTTGGCTCACTGTGGTGATGTCAATATTAAAATGACAGTGATGCCACATCTGTCACCACATGACTGTTGGTGATGCTCCATCAATGTTGTCACCAGAAACTTAAGGGCTGCCACCAACACTGGGCCCACACCTCTGCTATGTCACTAACCCCGGCGGCACGACTACCACATCCAATTCACCAACCCAAGGCCACCACCGCTGTCACCAGCACTGCTTCCTACAGAGCCAATGCCCCTGCCCGACCCCAGCCCCCAGGCGACCGCCAGGTGGGGCTCACAGTGCCCCTCAGATTTGCAGGCTCAGAGGATCTGGAAGGAGCTCCGGGTGTTTACGTGACCCGCTTGACACCCTCCCTACCCTGAGGTTCAGGCAGGAGACCCTGGCGGCTGAACGAAGGCAACCTGAATGGGAGACCCTGGCTGGTTATCAGATGTCGCCTCCATTCTGGGTGTGGCTCATTGTCACTGAATCAGTGAGGCTCCTGTATTCCCTCTCCACTCAGGCCCTCAGAGCTTTGCTTCACTGGGTGTCCCAACAGGCCTGGAGGCTGGAGCAAACTCGACAAAACTGAGGCAGGGAATCCTAATATGTCAACTAAAACTTAATTTTTGCCCAAAATGTATTTTCCAGATATGAAAATAAAGCATAATTAGGGGATCTAATGGCAAAACGGGATGGAGTCAGCCAGCAGATGTAGCCCCAGTTCACACTCCACCTCTGCAGCGCAGAGGCTCTGGTCAAAGACCACCCACCTGGGGAGGGAAAGCTGCCTGCTTCTTGGCCATCCACCTATTGCAGAGTGAAGGTGGAGAGGACATTGGGTCATGACTGAAGAGGCCTGACTCAAGAGAGTCGGAAATTAGATATGGGGCAGTTTATGAACTTTGTACGCTGAGAAACCCTATCCTCAAAAGAAATTCATGTGGGAATCCCAAAACATAACAGATAAAGGTGGGGTGCTCTGATGAGAGTTGTCATGGCTTCCTGGCCCCGCCCCACTCCTGGGAGGGCCCAGAGGCACTCATCCTGAACTCCAGTCTGGAAGCCACTGATCTTACCCAATCCTGTTGTACATTTCACAGGTGACGGATCTGGGGCTTGGCAAGTCTCCCCACATTGGTGACTGAAACCCACACCTCCCCATCCCCACTCCCATTCTCTGTCCACAGATTGCTATTTTCTGACTTAGTTTCTCTGTCTTTAAAATAAAGATAGGATCCAAACATCTGCCCCACCAACAGGTGGATCCCTGAGGGTTTAGGGCATGTAAATGCACCACAAGGACCTGCAGCTCATCACTGCATTCTAGAATGACAGTATGCATTCTAAAATGAAAAGAGTATACAGTCTAGAATGAGGAGAGTATACAGTCTAGAATGTGGAGAGTATGCATTCTAGAATGAGGAGAGTATGCATTCTAGAATGAGGAGAGTATACATTTTAGAATGAGAGTATACAGTCTAGAATGAGGAGAGTATACATTCTAGAATGAGGAGAGTATACAGTCTAGAATGAGGAGAGCATACAGTCTAGAATGTGGAGAGTATGCATTTTAGAATGAGGAGAGTATGCATTCTAGAATGAGGAGAGTATACATTCTAGAATGAGGAGAGTATACAGTCTAGAATGAGGAGAGCATACTGATGGCACTTCCTCAGCATCCCTGTCCCTTCTCCAGCTCCTTCTCATCTCCACATATGCACAGGGATGCTGAGAATCTGGGCTTCCAGACATGATGAAGCTCCCCTTAAAGAGGGTCTCTGACTCCAGGTGCAGAGCCCAGGTGGGTGCCTCAGAAGTGAGGCTCCATGCCCTGAAAGGAAACACGGCCTTGGAGAAGCCCCTCCCTGCTGTCGGGAAGTCTCCTTGCTATTTAAAAGGAGCTTTACATTTCTCGGGAAATCCTCTGAAGCCCCATTTCCTTATGGCTTAGCTGTGAGGAGCTGCATTAAGTACCTCAGGGCTGACTGCTAACAGCTCAGTTCCCTCCATAAAGCTTTACCTTCATATCTCACTGCCTCCCGCCTGGGGACCATGAGCAGCCCTGCATCCAGGGCCTCAGTAAGCACATGGTAGGACCAACTCTTTGTGCCTGCAGCCCTCACCGCTTCAGGTGGAGGTGAGGGGAGCTGATTGCTGTGGCCCACCCCGTTCTCAGGGCTGGGAGCGGGCAGAGAGGCAAACACTGGCTCCTCCTCCTTCCCCTGCTCTGGAGAGGGCCTTCTAGGAGGACCCAGGTGCTTTACCTGGACACCCCACCTGCTGCTCCAGAGCCTCCCAGGATGAGAGGAACAGGGAGGGGCCCTTCACCTCAGTACCCACGCCACAGGGCTAACCCTGCCTGGTCTCTTCCTTCCCAGGCACATCCAGACACACCAGAGTCCAGTGGGTGCAGTACCCTCCTCCAAGCTCACTTGGTACCCTGGGCACATCTTTGGTGTTGCCCGGACCATCCATGTTATCATGGTCTGTATCTATCTCTCAGTTTAGCAATGTTCCTTGAGGCCAGCAAACCACATCCAACTTATCTTTTTTTTTTTTCTCACAGGGAATGGCATGGGAGGGAGTAGTAAATATTGGCTGAACTGATTAGAACTGAACTCAGTTTGGGGCAGCTTGGGAATGTGGAATGAACTACCCAGACTCCAGGGGTCTCTGCTCCTCATATTCAGTATGATCACAGAGCACACGTGTGAGGCTCCAGTCTAGCATCTTTAGACCCAATAGGGAAACTTCAAACATCCTCAAGGAATTCCAGAAGCAGCAGGGAAACTCCCAAACCTCGTTAAGAATTATAATAATGAGCTATGGCCAGATGGCTCAGTTGGTTGAGCATCGTCCCATGCACCAAAAATTTGAGTTCGATTCCCACTCAGGTCATATACCTAGGTAGCAGGTTCAATTCCAGTTAGGACACGTATAGGACATGTCTGTCTGTCTGTCTGTCTGTCTCTCTCTCTCTCTCTCTCTCTCTCTCTCTCTCACCAGTAAACATGTCCTGGGTGAGGATAAAAAAAAATTATAATAATGATGTGATTGAAAGTTCACTGATCAGAGCATTGAAAGAAGAAATAAGCATGTTCATCCATGTTCCAATTTGCTGGTGGCCCTTTGTCCCGGCTGGTCCTGGGGGTAGGAACCTGCTTTGGAAGATCTGCAGGAGCACACGGGCCTCAACTCTGTGTAATGCCCCATCCCATGCAGCCAGGGGCTCTGCTGGGTTTCACTGGGGCTCTGGGCAGTGGAGGCTAAGGAGGGCTTTGATGTACAGCAGTAAATTAGGCACCTGGTTCTTTGTTTTCTGATCAAGATGAGAACAGTCCTTGCTTCGTGTCTGCTGTAGCATGGCAAATTTGACCAAGAGAGAGGACAGAGGGCAGGGACTCCAGTGGGGCCAGCGTCTGCTTTCGCTTCCTCTCTGCACACTGGATGTGCATGCTCACTGGCTGCCTTGTCCCAGTCACAATCCAGCCATGTGGGAGTGATCTAACTACGCCCTCCCCAGGGTAGCAGCCCCCCAAAAAAGCCCCCAATGTCATGTTTGAGAGAGACCCTCTGCCTCAGCCACATGGGGGACTTGCGCTCCTCAAAAGTGTGGGTATAATTTTAGGGTAAAATACCATATTTTGTTTTGCTTTTGTAAAAAGCCAGAGGAATAAATTTAGCAGCCTGTCTGAAACACATTCCCCAGGGAGTCTCTACCCTTTAGAACTCAAGAGAACTGTCTCTGGAGCAGGAGCAATCCACCCCGAGGGGCGGGGCATCAGACCTGGTTCCTCCCTTTCTCAGAGAAGAGCGAACTGCCAGCATGGCTTCAACAGAGAAAGCAGCAGCTCCATCCCCTCCACTCCCACCCAGGGTCCTGCAATGGCTTCTATTGCCTTTGGTGTAAAACTCAAATGACTTAGAAAGACTCTCAGAGGCTCCATAATCTGACTTGCATGGATGCATTTATTCAACAAGCAGTGACTGAGTGCATGCCTTATGGCAGCATAAGGCCAGGCCTGCGAATGCAGAGGTGGAATCATGGCTCCGGCATGCAGGGAGCTCACAGGTCAGTGGGTATGATGGCCAGTTGTGTGTATTATACTTGGCTAGGTGACAGTCTGCTGTTATTCACTCAACCACTAACCTAGGTGCTACTGCAAAGATATTTTGCAAATTTGACAGAAGTCCATAATCAGTTGACTTTAAGGGAGGTCATCCTCAATAACCCGGTGGGCCTGACTCAATTAGTTGAAAGGCCTTATGAGTGGAGCTGGAGTTTCCACACATCTGGAAGGTAAAGTCCTGAGGTGGGCAAGCTTTTTGACACTGGAAGGGTGGACTCTGTCAGTCCTGCAGCGGGTGATGGATTTCTGACCATCCCATTGGTAACAGAAACTCACATCAGGAGGAGGGAAGTGACCTCAAGTGGTCCCAATGTAGATCACACTCCCACATCCCAAGTGGTCCCCATGTGAATCACACTCCCACATCCCAAGAGGAAAAAAAGCCCTCCTACCTTTCTAGAGCCGGGGTGGGGTGGGGGGTCTCATGGTCAGTTACAGTCCCACAGTCGGTGCTTCTGTGCAATCCTCCCTCGCATGTAACCTGCCTCCATATGAGGAAGGAGGAAAGCTGCCCACTGCTTTCTCCTCTAGGGGAGGCCTGTTAGCCTGTTTCAGGAGCCACGGAGGCCGCCGTGTGCCTCAATGCCAGCAAATAACTCCTGCCCATTCCTTCCTGCTGCTCTTTCTCTAGTGACAACTGGGTCACTTGCTGGTGAGAGTGAGAGACTCAGAGAAAACTAACCTGTGAGGTGAGGGAGAAAGAGCAAAGGACTCCAGGAGACAGGACTGGACAGGCACAGACCCAAACAGATGGGGCCTTTCCTTCTGCATCTCAACGATGTGCTTTCTCGACAGCGACTGAGTTCAGGCGGCAGAGCCTCGGAGCCACTGGCCCCACACTTGGCTGCATAGACTTTTCTGATTATTGGGAGCCAGACACAGGACCCTGCATCTCATCACTGTGTTACTATGGGCTGGCAGGACCCACTGAACACCGAGACAGGAGAAGAGGTGAGAAGAGGAAGGGAAGACTGAGGAGGGAAGATTTATCCAGAACCACTTCTGGTCCAGCCATCCCCTGGAATCATGGACACTCTGCCAGGGATGACAGTGATGGAGATAGGGACACAGGAGAGCTCATTTGAGCAGACATCACGACTTTACTAGTAAGTGGCAGGAAGGACATTCAGCTGTGTGAGGAAGCGCTGTTTTCAAGCACCTTCATCATCTCAAAAGGTCCATTCACATAGTACCTATGCATTCTGAGGCTGACTACAAACTTGTGTCATCTCTTCACTTAATGGGGTCCCTTCAGAACCAGTCAGCCTTTAGTCACTACTCTGAGTCACGGGATCTCCTTAACAACAGAAGAATGCATCCTTTCTCTCCAGAATTGGTACTTTCCACTAATTGGTACTGGCTCTCCCTCCCCTTGGTGCATAACAACTGGGTATCACTGACTTGCTCATTTTCTGTCTCCTTCCCCTTTCGATACTAGTATGGTAGGCCCAGATTCAAAGGCCTTTCATTCCTGCCCTCTTAGGTCCTCTGGCTTCAGCCGACAGTCTTATCAGTCCCATCCTGGTTTTTGTGGGGAACCCATTCCTGGAGGAAGAGCAGCCTTAGGCCTTGAACCTTCCATCTCCAGAATTCACACACTCCCCCTCTTGGCTGGCTCTTACCACAATCTCTTTCTCTGACTTCCTTTCCATTTACCACTTCCTCAATTCCTCAAATGCCTACCTTTCTTTCTGTGCTAAACTCTTCTGTCCAGTTTGGGTTTCCTCCTCCCTCCAGGATTTTCAGCCCCTTCAAGACTCACCTTTGCCTCTTGATCCATGGCCTTCAACCTGTTGTCCATGGACCAATAGCATGGGCACCTCCTCAGAGCTTGTTAGAGATATGGAATCTCAAGCCCCACCCAGACCCACTGAATTAGAGTCCTGACTACAAAACCTCCAGGTAATGTGTGTGCATGCTGAAGCCTGAGCAGCTCCTCTCCAAATGACAGCACACATTCCTGACAGCCAAGACCGTGACTGTTTTTGCCCCATTGTGTTCTCAGCACTGACCGCTATGCCTGGAAAATAATAGATGCTCAATAAATATTAACTGAATAGGTGGATTTCTGGGCTTATCTCTCTGACCTCATGTACTATGTCCTCTTCTAAGTAGCACTTTGACTTATTTGCCCCCGCCTCATCCCCGCACCACCCCTCACCCTGCCCTCCCCACCTCCTTTTCCTCCTCTGCTGTGGGTAACAGGGTCAGACTGGCGTGTGGGAGAGGAGTGGATCAGAGACCCCAGCAGATGTCATCCAGCCCCAGGGTTTGCTCACAGGAGTCACAGGGAGGAGCCTGCTTAGAATAGAGAAGTATCACGCTTCCTCACTCATCCACCAGCAAACCCCAGACATAACAAGGACCTGGTGAATTCCTTGAAGGTAGTCCTTTAGAGATGACAGATGCTGGTTCTGAGTGACATGAAATCTGAGCTCTAGTTTGCTTCTGCAGTCACCCTTTTGTTAATTAAAAGCACGTGTATAAAATACTAGTAGCAGAGGAGGAGAGGAAGAAGGCATAGAAAATAATAAGAAATAAACTGTGCCCTCAAGGAGCCTATAAAAGCCCAGGCAGAGCCCTAAGGTGCCTCAGTTGTTCCCGAAGCTTCTCTTTTATCACACCGCACCCTCTCATGTGAACAAAGTCAAATTGAGCTCCTGCCCAGATTATACATGATTTGGTGGACTGTCAACGTGTGACGAAGAGGGAGGCAGGGAGAGGAGACAGAGACGGAAGCTGAGTGCCCTGGCCAAGAGGGGAATGAGATGTAGAAATATGGGAGAGGGGAGAGGAAAGAGAATTCAGAAGAACGGATGTGTTTTGCACCCATAAAATGTTTGCACTATAAACCTTCAGTATGTGTATTTTATAAAACCCTCCACCTTGCAGTTATTTAGTAGACAGGTGAGAAACTTCAGCTGGGAGCTGGCTGACTCTTTCTCCAAACACCTCATAAATGTCAAGGTTAGCGGCTCTCAGTCTCCTCTCATGGGCTCACTGGGCACCACGTCTCCTCAAGTACCTTGTTTAGCAACCGGGCACATTCTACAAGGACACGCTCGTGGGTCCTGTCTGCAGACCCCTCCTGTGGGCTCCCTTCCCGTTGGGTGTGAGCAGGAGGCAGCTCCCTCTCCCCCGTCCAACGACATGGCAGATCTCCACAGTTTACAAAGCTGCCCTGCGGAGAGACTTCAGGTGACAGTCTCCCTGGCCAGCCCAGGTGGGGCACGATGCTGGTCCTGGCTTCAGCACAAGCACCCCAAGCAGGGCAGCGGGCTTCTGGGTGATTCGAACACACACTGGGTGACATTCTGACTAGAAGGCAAGGAGCCAAAGATCGGGTGACTTTTGCCAGCTGAGACCGTGAATAATCACTGAGAACAAGCTGATTGCTTAATTGCAAGGTGGAATGCAAACACAGCAACAGGAAGGCAGCAAACAGGGTCTGAAGGGGACCGCTGGAGGCAAGGGTCATTGGAGCCCCACTCCAAGGCTGCCACGCCATCTGCTTTTCCAACATGTGGCTGCCACCCCACAAACACCCCGCTGTTTCTCCATCACACATACAACCACTGGGCTAATCAGTTCATCTTCCAGGAGGCCTGGGGGCAGGAAGAGACGTGGTGGTTGACCTGAGTCACAGCATAGAGATGAGGAACTCCAGGAGACAGGTACCTTGGTCAGAGCTATACAGGGTCTACAGTCAGGAACCTTTACTAGCAAGTTACTCAACCACATTAACCACCGTCTGTGAAATGGAGTAACAGTGCAGATGCCATGGCATTGTTGGGCCATCTAATACTTGGGGCACAGTAAACATTAAGGAATAACTAGGACTATTTTTATATTTGGGGATTATTTTGGAGCTTAAACATTCACCATCTCAAATGAAAAATCCATGTGTAATTCTCATGTGAAAATTCATTAGAATTGAGTGACAGTTCCTTCCTAGCCATGTGGGCAGCAGTTCTCAAAGTTCAGTGAGCAGAAAGATTACCCAGAGTGATGTTAAAAATCCAAAATTCCTCTTCGACCCACCCTACCCGTGACCACCTGACTCTGTGTGTCCAAGAAGAGGCCTCGGCCATGTTGCATGGAGATGACCTGTCTGTAGGTCTGTCTGTAAAGGCATTGAGGGAAGCAAATGGACCTGCTCATCTCTGACCCCACTCTTTGCCAAGCTCCTGGAACATAAGAGGCATTAAGGGATGTTGCCTGGATGTGTGTCCACTTGCCTTTGAGAATAGCAGCTGGGGGAATTCTTGGCACAGAACTATAGTCCAGACCTTATGCAGAGAATGGGTGCTGAGCACAATAACATGGCTAAATCCACCAAACATATTTATTGCCTTCGATGGCAGCACCTAAGATAAAGGAGAATGGCTGGCTCACACATCACCAGGTACAGAGTTTACAGAGAAGATGTGTAAGTCCTCAGAAGGGAACCTAAGGCAAGGAAATCACATAAAGAGGGAAGAAAGGCCATGGAGAAAAACATGGAAATGCAGAAGCAGTGAGAATTCCTCCTACTTCTAGCTCCAGTCCAGCTATGCCTCTACCTAACTTTGGGACCAGAGGAAACCCCTCCGTTGTCCCCTCTGTGAATAACAATGTCCTCTGTACCATCAGTCATAAAAGGCTGATCTCGGCCCATCTCTCTGGCCTCGCTCCTCTGCCTCCCTCTCCACACTCTTGACCTCAGTCATGCTAAGCTCTGGTACTTCAAAGCTTCAGATTTGCAATCACATTGCCATCACTTCATTCCTTGGCTATCAAACCATTGCTCATGCTTTAAAACTCAGCCTAAGCATCAGCCGTGCCCAGAAGGTGTCCTCAAACACCTGGTCTCATTCAGATTCTTCTTCTGCACCCGTCACTGGACTTGTCATTCTTGCCTATAGCTGCTGCCTGTCTGTCCCCCATGAGGTTCTGAGTAAGGGCTGCCTTGCTCATCTAAGTGTTCCCATCTTGTAGCACAATGCTTAGCAAGTGCTCCAACAAGTAATTCATTATAAATAAACCTAATGGGGAATAAGTTCCCAGGTTGGGGGGAGGTGGCAAGAGTGAAGATGCACCATCACCCAGGGTTGGTGACACTCATGTTTTAGCTGCTGGGAAGACAGGAAGTGCACCAGGAGGATTTTAACGATGTGAGCAGGACAGCCCTGTTCTGTGGCCCTAACGAGAGCGCGAATGGGGGTGAATCTTCCCTGATGCATCTGCACAGAAGCAAACTGTCTTTATGCAGCTACAGGCAAAAGTCAATACCAAAACAACAGGGCAGGAAGCGAAAAGCTCCACTCAGAAACCTCCTGAAAGGGAGGATTTGGGTCACAGGATGCTGATTGGGGGGTTAACCCAAGATTTCTTCAACTGTAACTGTAAGTGCACCCTTCACCTCCCTTCCCAGGGAAATGCAAGCAGGGCTGGCCTCACAGAGTTAGAAAGACCTTGGATATGACATCGGGGAAATTGCCTTAGATGCTGAACAATATTCTTGTTCCTCTTTAATAGCTTCCTGGATATAAATTGCCCTATGAAAACTGTAGGCGATTGAGAAAAGAGCCTGTGTCTTTAAATTAATCTGTATCCTCCCAGACACACAGTCTCAAATGAGGCCAGTCAGCAACCTAGACTGGCAAACACTCGGTCAAAAGGGATCTGAGTAAATAACCACCCCTCCCTGGGTGTAGGCCTGTTGACAAAGGTTACAGTACACTCGCTCTGCCCTGCTCTGCACTGAGGGCTTTGCATGCTATTCCATGTAATCCACATAATCAGTTTCTGAGGCTGAAATATTACTATCTCCATTTCACTGATTAGGAAACTGAGGCACAAAGAATTTAAGAAACATGTCTACCCAGAGAGTAAGTGGTAGAGCTGGGATGCAGTCCCAGGCCCCCTGGCCACAAAGTCCCACACTCAACCACTACTGTACGCTGACCGCTCACCTGTCCCTGACACCACCAGGTGCATGGACTGAATGTTGTGCCCCCAGACTGGCGTCACCCTTTTGTTAATTAAAAGCACATGTATAAAATACTAGTAGCAGAGGAGGTAATTAAGGTTCAAGGAGGGCCTAAGGGTGGGCCTGTGAGCCATTAGGCCTGGCGTCCTCATAAGGGAGCCCCCTGGCCACAAAGTCCCACACTCAACCACTACTGTACGCTGACCGCTCACCTGTCCCTGACACCATTGAGCTCCTGCCCTAAATGGAGCAACAAACCCTAATGTTGAAGCCCTAAACCCTAATGTGAGTGTCTTTGGAGACAGGGCCTCTGAGGCGGTAATTAAGGTTCAAGGAGGGCCTAAGGGTGGGCCTGTGAGCCATTAGGCCTGGCGTCCTCATAAGGGAGCAGGTTCTCACTGTGCCCAGAGTTAAGCCCACAGGAGGATGCAGTGAGAAGGCAGCTGTCTGCAAGCCAGGAAGAGAGGTCTCACCAGAAACCAACCTGCCTGCACCTTGATCTTGTACTTCTGGCCCCCAGACTGTGAAGACACAATGCCTGTTGTTTAAGCCCCCCGCCAGTGGGATTTCGCAGGCTGACTCAGCAGGCCACCATCCAGCTGGCACTGAGCCGGACCTCAGAACCCACCTAAGCACAGCCTCCTCCTTCTCCTCCCCTTCCTCCTCCTACTTCCCCCCTTCCCCTTCACTCCCAGAGTGCCTCCAGCCCCAGGCCCCAGGGGTAGCACTCCTGCAGCTCATCCTCTATACACCATCCACGATTACCTGTCCTGTGTCCCGCCCTAGTGGTGCAGACACTGGCTGTGTTTACCCTGGGCTTGCAGGTGGCGTGCTGGTGATTTCAGTTAACATCTTTCACCTCCACCCCCCACCCCGCCTCCCTCCTCACCACCCAGTGAAGCCCCTGCTGTGGTACCTACCTGGTTGCCTATTGTGGGGATTCAAGACAATGATCTGTGTATAGGGCTTATAACAACGGTCATCCCCCGATAAAATAATTAACCCTCCCATGACCCAGCTGGTAACTGGTAAAACTGGGATTTTAACCTTGATCTTTCTGCCTCCAAAGACCAAGGTATCTGCTTTCCAAGGTGACAATCAGCTCACATGATAAGCTAATGTGATACCCACCAAGGGTGACTCCCTCCATCATTCATTGAGGCATAGGATTTTCTTCCCAGTTCTATTCACCTCAGTTGAAAAAAAGTATATAATGTATGTGTGTGTTGTGTGCATGTGTGTTTGTGCATACATATATTTTCTCAGCTAAAAGTCATGCCCAGGTTCCCGCTCAGCCCCACTCTGTGAGGTCTCAAGCTGTGACAATAAGGGCAGAGGCATCGGGCCTGGCAGTCAGGTCTTGTAACAGCCTGTTTCTTCATTCCTGGCCCTGACCCTAATTCTTAAGACCAAGAATGGGGTGCACATTTTTAGTGCCAGCCCATGGCACACAGTGGGTTCTTGGAATATATCTGCCCCTTTGAATTGATCATGAGGTAAAGGGAGGCAGGTACCAGGACAGGCTGCAGGAGCACCCAGAGGTCCACATCCTGTGAACAAAGCCAGCAAGCAGATTGCTCATTGAGTATGGCATGGCTCGGACCTACTGATTAAGCACTCAGCAGAAATAGCTATATAAGTGCTGGATGGGACCAGAATTTTAAGGAGCCATTAAAAACAAGCACAGCCTGTGACATCACTGTCTGCTGTGCAGTAAAGTCAGGGGAGCTGCAGGTGGCCCACTGACCAACTGGAGGGTCAGGAGACAACAGGAGTGAATGCGGCCAGGGCAGGCACAGCACAGGAGTAGCACCAGCCTGGAGAAGCTTAGGACCCCATGACAAGTGTCCCAGCCCTTCCCATGTCCCCAACTCTGCCCCAGGCCTCTCAGTCATCTCTCCATTAAACGGAAGCTGGGATTTTCTTGGTCTCACCATTGGTCTTTCTTTGCTTTATTTCAAAATCTTCCCAGGAAGAGAAGTCAGCACAGCAAGTCTGTCTGGGCAAACACATCACAAAACATGGAGCCACAGGTGAAGGGCTGGGAGAAGTGGGGCCTCCATCCTCTCCATAGTGTGGGAACACGGGGACACGACAGGGTGTCCGTGACCAAGCACACAACCTGTTCTCTGTCAGGCCTCCCTCCAGCAGTCACGGGCCCAGGAAGAGGAAGGAGGGGCTACCAGTGACGTGCCGAGACCGGACCTGCCTGCAGCTTGTAGGTTAGACTCAGCTCGGGCCCCACTGTGCAATATCCGAGCTCCCACATGGCAAAGCTGCCACCAGTTCCTACATTGAAGCAGCCAGAAATGTTCATTTGCAGTCTATGGACCTGGAGTCCTTTAGGCAGGGACAGTACCTCAGACCCAGTGGCTCGTGCACTGCCACAATTATGCACCCTCCATGAATGGCAGGGTTTATATGACCTCATCCAGTAAGTGACTGTTTTAAATCCAAGACAAACACGTAGGCTCGTGTTGCAAGAGCCCTCGGAAGGAAGCCAGTCCACTAATATCCAAGACCCAATAGAGCCTAAGCCACTGTCTCACAGGGAAATCACTGCCCAGGACACAGAGGTGAGAACTCACATTCCAAGCTCATGGCCAAGGGCACGAGCACGTTAGGTGCCAGAGGCGGGGAGCCAAGCTTTGATCGACCTGCAGTAAATTAATCTGGGTGAACCATGCCTGCCAGTGGGAGGGCACGGTCCCTCTAGCAGCTAGCATGCTACAGAGAGATGCAGGGCCCAAGAGTAAGGACAGATTCAAGAGGCCCAATTCCCAGGTTTACCTAGAAGTTTTGAACTTCTAGAACATTCTCATAATTAGAAGCTGCAAGGAATCCAGGCAGTCAACAATTCTGAACCACAGTGGCAGCCAGGAGGGGGGTTGGCAGGGAAGAGTCTGGAAGGAGCAGAGAGTATAGCCCAAGAACCGCTGCATGGTCGGGAGGAGGCATGGGGGCATGACCCCCACAGATTTCTGAGGAGGGTGTGTCTGGTTAGATGCACACTCTCAGCTTTTGAGCATCTGAGCATCTGATGGATATAGATAAACTACGGCTGAGACTTTCTATCTGGCTCTGAACGAACAGAGCGACTCCAGCCTGGAGGGAGGGGTGAGGATAGTGCTACCCAGAGGCCAAGAAGCCTTCAAAAAAGCCTGAGGAGCAGATCACCAACAAGTTTTTCAAAAGAGAACTATCTGCTATTTAATTTGAAGGTGTGGGCTGCCACAATGCAAATAATCACCTTCATATCCCCCTTCCAAACTCACATCAAAGTCTGCTTTGCACTCAAAGATTATGAATCAAAGAAGATAGACACGTTTCCCAGTTTGGGGCACATGGGGTAGAGAGACACAGCTGATGACATGGGACGATGTGACAATCCATGCAATGAGCTCATTCCACAGAGCGGGGCACACAGGGCCAAGGTGGCGACCAGAACTTACACGTCTGTAGGAGGGTGGTCTATGAGGCATTGCTCTTCCTCAGGTATGCAGGCCGAGGAAACTGGATCTAGAACGGAAAGGAACCTTGTCTCTGTCTGCCTCCCCTTCCTTCCAACATGATCTCCTGTGATCATCCGAGTCTTGTCACCTCACTCCTGGACTGTGCAACTGGGATCCTGACAGGTAACCTTTCCCTCCTGTGATTTCATCTTAGTCTCCATGACCAGGTGGCTAAAAATAGCTTTTGGCAGTGTCATTCCTGTTCCCTACATTTTCAGGGTGCTCTGTTACCAGCCACATGAGGACCAATCTCCTGAACCAGGCCCCACCTGATTTCTCCTGGCTGATCTCTGGGACTCAGAGCGCATCCCTGCTCCTCACCATGCCCTGAACACACACAGTTCAGCTGTGGTCTCTGGGATGCTCTCATGTGTCCCCTTGCTCAGCAATGGCTCCTTCCTCCCTCCTGCCTTTCCAATGCCAGCCCTGTCTTCCAAGCCCAGCAGAGCCCCAGTCTCTGCACACTTTCTCTGTCCCTGAAGGAGGGAAGGAGACCTACATTTCCTGCACACCTGTTTGGGTTGCATTTACACTTCCTTCCTCTGAATGCCACTTGAGTTTATTGCTCACCCACTCCCCAGTCTCATTCACACCCTCCAATCTAGTGGCTTCTGAATACACTGTGGGGAATAAAATGTCACACATTGTTTCTTCAAAGCGTACAAGATCCTGCCACATATATTATCTTGTTTTATCCTTAAAATTCTGTGTGGTAGGAATTATTTCCCACATTTTAACAATGAGCCCTCTTGGAAAAGCTATGTCTGGAGTAGAGGTTCAAAAATGTCTTTGTAACAGATAAGGAATAGAATGGCACTTTCCCCAGGCCCCTGGCCTCCTTTCTGGGCCATTTATTCTGGAATCAAGGAGTGCCAAAGGGGTGTCAGGGCCAGTGCTGGCTGAGGACTCTTCCCACAAAGGCTGTGGCGTGGCATGTGCTCACTTCCTTCCCATTCAGAATAGCCCTGAAGAGCAGGACCATATGGCACCCCACCTCACGATCAGCCCAGCAGGGCACCTGCCTATGACTCCTGAAACCAGGGGCTAGAATGTCGCTCTAAGGAAAGATGGGGCAGGTGAATTTCCTCAGTGACGGATCACTCAGGAAAAGAAAGCTCTCCCTTTCTAGGGAGTCGTCATCAGTCCATGAACAGAAGAGTCTAACCATCCTCTGCTCCCCTCACCCCTACACCCATCTTCCCTTGTTCCCAAGTTCTGAACATTCTAGAAAGGAACCTGGAACCCTGATGTCACAGAGGTGAGGACAAGGTCTTAGTTCCGTCAGCCATCACTACCCCCTATTCCCGACTTCTAGTAAGTTCTCAGCTTATCCTAAGACCTTCTGTCTCACCCCTGACCTCCCACCCATATTTACCTTATTAAGGAATAAATTCAACCAAGTAAATCTGAAGATCTAACTAGTGTTATTAAGCAATTGATGGTGAAGGTCGAAACTGCACTTAGGGGAGGACGAGGGTGGGCTAGAAGATATCAACGGGGAAAAGGGGACATATGTAATACTTTCAACAATAAAGATTTTAAAATAAAAAAATAAAATATTTTTAAAAAGAAACAAAATGAAACTGCACTTCGGTCATGTATTAACCCTGGGGTTGGTGTCTGTTCTGGGCTTTGGCACAAGTGATGCTGTTTCAGGCGTGTGGTTTCCTCCTTAACCACAAAGGATCTCCAACTTTCCAGCCCTCACACCCCAACACACAGCCCCTCCCAACCCCCACCACCGGGCACTGTCCCAGCGGAGGGCCAATCCCAGCACAGCTTCCTATTCCTCTCCGCACCTGGCTTTTCGGGAGGCTGGCTCTCGCAGTGCCCAGGCCTGAATGACACATGACACACCACCCTTCCCTTAGACACCTGGTCTCTAGGTGAGAGGTGTGGTGCTGTGCTGATGAGACCATTTTCGAGAGTGTGTAGCTTTAATGATCGTGCAGACGTGGCCCTCAGGCATTCCACCTCCTCGGTGACAGCAGCTGAACCTGTCCATATGGGATGCTCCTTGCATGAGCCTCTGCTGGGTCCCTGCTGACCCCATTCCTGCTTCTCAGAATCAAGGAGAGATGGGCTGCCTGCAGGGAGGTGTCGCCTGCCCCTCAGAGCCCACCCGATAAACCTGTTGACCAAGCAAGACTGAGTTTATGAAACTTACTGCAGCGAACAGTGTTTCCAAAGTGGGGAGTTAAAGAAGAGTATTTAGAGCACTTTGTGGTCTGGGCTCATAGAGTTTAAGGCAGGCCTTTTCCAGGAAGGACCTAGATGGAATTAGACGAAGTGCCTGGTAAAAGAGTTTAAGTCTAGTGGACACAGCAAGAGAGGGCCTTGATGCAAATCCTGATTCGCACAGTCTTGCTCGACAAGCGAGTTGTGTACTTAGGTAAACACATTATTACTCTGATAAGAGAGTCAGTAGTGCATCTAAGAAAACCGTTTGCCTGCGCAGACTGGTTTGCACACGGTAAGACTGTGTGGATTAATCTCATTGATTAGTGCCCCTTTGGGACCATTCTCCAGGCTGAGTTGGAGAAGAAGCCATTACCTTCTGGGGCTGTGATCAACCCAGATCATGTGTCAAGTTTAATTGTCGCTGTTTCTCCCTCTACAAGCATCAGGTTTTCCTGTCTGGCAGATGGAATGATGTCCACACCCTACTCCTTAAGCCAACAAACAGGTGAGATTACAGGACAAAGGGAACTTGGCAAATGTGATTAAGGCTGCTGATCTTAAAATAGGGAGATTACCCTGAATTACCTGGTGGGCCCAGACTAATAGCAAGGGCCCTAAAAAGCTGAGAACTCTCTCAGGCTGGAAGCAGAAGGGAGGCAGCAGAGGGGAAGTCAGAACAAGTGAGTGCCAGGAGGACTGAATGTGCCTTCACTGGCTCTGAGATGTGGGGCTGTGCACAAAGATGAAAGGGTAGTCCCTAGGTGACAGCAAGGAAATGGACCCTCTGGTTTATAATCACAATTGACAACAACCTGAATGGACTTGGAAGTGCATTCCTCCCAGAGCCTCCCAATCAGACCCCAATCTGCCAACACTTTGATTTGGGCCTTTTGAAAATCAGTCAAACCAGCCCAGATTTCTGACCTACGCAACTGTGGTATAAAGTTGTGTCAGGGGTGATTTGTTACCCATCAGTGACAGGAAACTGTGATTTGTTACCCATCAGTGACAGGAAACTGACACACTGCCTTTTGTGGGCTGACCATTTTTCGGGTCTTTTGATGGAACAACAAGCACACACTGCATCTGAACACTGCGGCATGGCAAACACCCAAAAAGGGGTTGTGATCAGTGTGCCCACCTCTAAGCGAGGAGCCAACTATGTCCAAGGGAAAAGATCCCAATTCTAATGAGAACAGCTCCCAGAACCGCATATGAGGATACTAGCTAAATTAGCTACTTTCCTCAGTTCTCTGATCATTTCCCAGATCTATAGTAATTTAAGACAGCACATGTTCCACCCTGAAAAGCCAGTAAATCTGGGATGCTGTGATTTGAGTCACTGTCCACCCAATCTCATAAACTTCTTGAGTCAGGACTTCTGTGGCCTTTGTAACATAGTTCAGCTCCTCTATCGATGGTGAGCCCTAAAATATAGGAATTTCCAGACCTTTACTTCAGACTTGAAATAAAAGGCTTAAAAGAAGAAGATAGTTCAGAATTCTCCTTAATGATTAAGATTTGGGGGTGTCAAATCAAGTCTCGTTTTTTTTTTTTAGTCATTTAAAAACCTCTTCTTCTTCCAAGAGGGGAAATGGATGGGCCAAAACAAATTCTGGGTGATATCAGAGACTATTTGAAGGCAGGCATCAGTTTTTCAAGATAACAAATCCCCAACTGGCTTGTGAGCTGTAGGGTTTTTGGCCAAGACTCCAAGCCTAGTTTTTGGGAGCCTCCCAGTGACCAGTAATCAGCCAAAATATCCCTATGAAGTTGTTGAATAGCATTATCTGGTTTTGGCATTACCGACAAGAGTGGCTTGGCACAAGCCAGTGAGATTTATAGAAGACAGATCATTAGGTAGATCTGAAACAAAAGAGCATGAAGTTGAGCTTTAGTAGGGAGCCTTCCTGGTGAGGTCTGCCTGTGGCCCACATGCTTCAGAGTCCCTCTCCAAGATCTGCTTCTGGGAACACTCAGTGACATAGGGCAGTTCCTATACAAGGTTCCCAGGTGGTGTTTCAGTGGAAATAGTAAACTTCCATCCTAGATGTAATGTGATATAGCAAGTCCTAGTTTTTGGCTCTCTGGACTTTCGTGGTGTTTACCATCTAAAACGCCACCAAGTGGTTGAGGAAAACAGCTGAGTCACTACAAAGGACTTGTGCTGAAGAAATATGGGTGACAACCAGAGAAAAGTGAGCATAAAGCCAACAGTTTAGCCAGATCATGAGCAAATTATAGCCTATATCAGACTCTTACCAAGGAGTGACTAGGAATGCAAAAAGCAGTACTAAGAGGGGCCTTTGTGTAGTTAAGGGTTAACCGGTGTCTGTTAGCAGATTTTTAAGTGAGCAAAGAGGAAAGACTAACTTGCTAAGAAAACAAATAATAACACATGCAATTTAAAGTATGACTCTCATTGGCTCTGGAAATGTGGACTTTGTTTTGTGGGTCTTGAGTGGAAGTTTGCAGGAACAAATCACTCCATTGTCCACTTGTCCAGGCCTCGGGTAGAGGCTGTCTCTTCCTGTCTGAAGAGTGTCAGAATCCTCAGCTTCAGGTCTCCAGCTGGGACAGTCTCCAGTGATCTGAGGATTGCTTGGGTCTCTTGATTTGAGAGACATATATCCAAGGGTCCACCCCTTGGAGGTTTGCTGCTGTGCCAGTTATTTCCTGACAGTACCTAACGAGGTTCTCTTTACTGGAGTGTGAAGTCCGTCTGTCTCTGATGTCTCTTCCTGAAAACCACATTTCCAGGGGTTAGGTCACGCAACCGTTGCTTCCCTATGCAATTCAACGTCTTTCAGGACATCTCCAGTTTATTCCAAGCTGCTTTTTCCATCCAAATTTTTGCATCTGAGGTTCTGTGTCAGAGGTCCCCAAAGTCACTCTCAGGTTCCACAAGTTAGTAGAAAAATTCACAAGACTCATTAAAGCGGTTATATCATGTTTATCGTTTAACACAGCAGAAGGACACAAATTAAAATCAGCAAAGGGAGAGGTAGATGGGTCAAAGCATAGAAGAAACCAGACATACGCTTCCAGGCGTCCCTCCCAGTGGAGTCTCCAGGGGGCACATTTAATTCTCCCAGCAATAATGCGGACCAACATGTCCCTGGACCTTCGTGTCCTGTAGTTTTATTAGAGGTCAGTTCTTTCTATTACGTCCAGGCTTTATACAAATTATTTTAGCTCCATCTGATATCAGATCTTCAAAGGAATCATAGAGATTTTTCTCTGTTCGGACGGGATTTAATGTTCAAAGGCAACCGAGCTTTAGGGTGTCTCCTATCTTAGTCAATGACCATTCCAAACATTAAAGCCAGAACTGGGGAATTATCTTGGACTCTCTATTTTAATCCCCATATCCAATAAGTTACCAATAGCTGCTTCCATGTCCTGCATCCGTATTAATCTGTTTACAGAGTAGTCAAATGCAGTTATTGGAGGAAGAGAGGCGTGTGTTTCTGTGTGTGAAGATAACATAATAAGCAGATGCCACACAAGAGGAAGGAAGTAGTACATTGCCTAGCATGCATTTAAACAGGCATTTATTGATTGCATAAGATTTTTATAAAAATACATTTTTCTAGAAGTGCCAGTTTCATTTGGTGAAGCTGACTGGTTCACAAAGGAAATCCAAAGAATGCTTGGGTGCCTTTTATGTCTTTCTACTGAGGCTTTGTGAGTCTCTATTCATTGATTGCAGCAAAGAAGAAAAATGTTGGCACATTTTCTCATTATGCAAATAAATGAACCAGCCTTTCAATGACTTTCTCAAGATAAATTCTTAATTTTCATTAAAAAGAAAAGCCAGAACGCCTCTACAGAATAACCTTGGTCCCAAGCTGTTTGTAAAAACAAGTATTTTATGTAGTCAATTTCTAGAACTTACATTTCTTCTGGTAAATAATGAAAAAGGCAGCATTCAAAAGCCTAAGTGCACTGATAGATGGGTAATTCGGTAGGTAGGTAGGTAGGTAGGTAGGTAGATAGATAGACTGATAGATAAGTAAAGCCATGATAAAATACCAACAGACTCTCTTCCTATTATAGGTGCTAAATTCAGGGGGCTATGGAGTTTAAACAGCTGTGATCTCTAGAACAGCTTCACGTAGAACAAACTCAAACTCTTGTGCTACCAAAGCCTGCAGCATTTTCTGCCATCTCCTACCCTCTCCTCTTAGCACTGTGCTTCTGGCTTGCTCCTGTGACTCCTCCCAAATTTCTCATGATTAATTTGAAGGACGGTTTCTGGTACTGTGGGCAAACAGAAGAGGAACAGCAGTTGGGCCAGTACTTACCGAGTTCCAGCAGATTAGCACAACTCTTGCCAAATAAACTGAACCTACCTGTCATTGAATTGAAAAGCTCAGAAAATAACTCCCTCTATTCGGCTTTGAGTCACTGTGGATTCTAACAAATAGCCCCCTATATACCAGCAACAATAATAAAACCTTTCAACCTGCATCTTCAACTTTCTGAGAAAAAACTGGCACCCAATTCAAAAGCCTCCCTCTTCATACACAAGGACAAGCCTAGCTGAAGCTGGAAGACCTTCCCCCATCGCTGCCTCCTCTGTCTGACACTCCAGCCTTCATTCCAGGAAAATCCAAAACAATGACTCAGGGCACCAAAATCCCCTCACAGCTTTTCCTCAGTGGCTCAGAGATAAAATGGCCATGCTGATCACGCACACTGGGCTACCTGGGAGGCACATAGAGCACCGTTAGAGGTTGTTCCAGGCCACAGACAGGTGGCCTTAGGTGCCCTGTGGCCTAAAGGAATCAATGTCTCAGACACATCTGTTTGGAAGCTTCATTCAAGCGGCCTCCTCCTGACTCTCACTTTAGCTGGGTGTTTAAATCCATTGTAGAGACAGAAGAGCTACTATCAGATCTAGAGATAGAGTTGAAAGTCTGGCAAATAAGTAATTTATTATGAAGTTTGCAGCTCTGCACTAATCTTTTTAAAATTAAAACATGCACAAGTAAAAATCGAAAAGTAAAAATAAAAATGTAGCCTTAGCTAGTATGGCTCAGTGGATAGAGCATCAGACTTCAAACCAAAGGGTCACGTACCTTGGTTGCAGGCTCCTCCCTGGCCCGGGCTCTGATCCAGGCACATGCAGAAGGCAACCAATTGTGTTTCTCTCACATCACTGTTTCTCTCTGTCTTTCCCTCTCTCCTCTAATCTCTCTAAAAATCAATGGAAAAATATCCTCATGTGAGGATTTTTTTTAATTTTTTTAATCTATATATATATAAAAGCCTAAGTAACCGTTCGACCATTCGACTGATAGCTATGATGTGAACTGACAACCAGGGGGCAGACACTCAACACCCAGGCATGGAAACATGGAACAGACTGATGAATCTCAGAGGGAAGGGGGAAGCGGGGAGGGCAGGAAGAGATTAACCAAAGATCTTATATGCATACTAGAGGCCCAGTGCATGAACTCATGCACGGGTGGGGTCCCTCGGCCTGGCCAGCACCCTCTCACAATCCAGCACCCCTTGGGGGACGTCGGAGGCCCAGTGCACAGTTTCAGCTCGATCCCCGCAGGACAGGCCAAGGGACCCCACCAGTGCATGAATCTGTGTATATATAATTTAATACTTAATGAGATATTAGGCAAGGTTGGCTTGTTCATTCATTCAACAAATATTTGTTTTATGCCCACTAGGAGTTAGGTTCTTCTCTAGGCACTTTCATGTAGCCTTCAACAGGTTCAGGCATATTTATTCAGCCTATACTGAGCTATATAATTAATATGCAATGACAAGTAAAATCAGAGCACTTTTCATTGTGTTCCTGCCATAAAATTGACAGGTTTAGCATTTATAAGTGTCTATTGATTGACTTTTATATTTATGGTAAAGAAGTAAACTAGTTATTAGATACTGTTGGTACTTCAACTTTGAAACAAGAAGTTCTACAAATCCTCCTTAACACTTTTGGATCTGTTTGACAGAAGAGAATCTTGAGATTGCAAGGTAAGCTGATTATCTGTTTGAATCAGGATTTTCTTGGTGTCTTGGTACGTTTGTCTAAAACAGATTACAGAAATAAATTACATATTGAGACTTGTGTAAGACTGCAAATGTCAGCCACAATCACAATTTCTAATTTTTGTGTTCATCAAAGAAGAATCAGTATTTGACTTTGTCGTAATTAGAAAAAGGCATTAGTATGAATTTATTAAATAAATGTATACTTACAAAATGCTTCCTTTGTGTGTTTTATGTATTGGGAGACTGAATAAAATTTTATCTGGAAATAAATTATGCTCCTGACACTTTTTAATTGCTGGTCAAAAGAATCCAGTGGCTGGAGGGAGAGCATTTTGATGAGTTCCATCCTCATAAATGGAAAAAGAGAGCAGGGAACTATCGGGGCTTCCAGTTATTAACATAGGAAAGGAGTCAAAAACAGGATAATTTCTTATGAGGATGCTGGAAGGTTCCAGAACCCAATTCCCACAAGTTATTATTTTTTTTAATACCTCCATCTCCTTTCTTCCTGCCCTTCCTTAAGTATTGACAATAGGACTCTTCAAGCAAAAAAAGTCTGTAGGTCTACTTTAAGGGACCACAAATAAGAGCACAGCTAGGAAGACTTTGACCCACCCTATTCTAAAATCATGGTCAGTGCCAAGAGCTCTGCTTTTCTCCTGAATCCCAGCTCCCCAGCCTCACCTGTGCTCTCAGTGTGAGTGGCAATCTTTGTCCTGATACCTAATGAACTTTCTCTGTCTCCTTACTGCAAACATTCCAAACACGCAACATGCTCCCAAGTTCCCTCCTCTGCTCCAGCCTCCCTCAAAGTGCACATAGAACGAGTCATTAGTTAGAGAAATAACCTGAGTAGCAATTAAGAACATGTATGCTCACTCCGCTCCCACGCATCTTCACCCCTTACTACCACCTCCCACACCCCTCCTCGCCCCTTACCACCCCTCTTCCTCTCCACCACACCCCTCCTCACCCTTCACCACAAGAAAAAAAGAAAAAAACTAAATAAATAAAAATAAAAAATAAAAAAGATGTATGCTTGAGCCAGACTGCCTGGCTCTGAATCCCAGCTCTGTCACTCAAAACCTGTGTGAGCTTGAGTTACTCAACTTCTCTTATATCTTGGTTTCCTCATCTATAAAATAAAGTGAAAATGTGATGGTGAATTTTATGTGTCAACTCGACTGGGCCATGTGATGCCAAGATATTAGGTGGAACACTATTCTGGGTGTGTCTGTGAGGGTGTTTTGGATGAGATCAGCTTTTGAATTGGTGGAGTGAGTAAAGCAGATGGCCGCCCTGTTGGGATGGGCCTCATCTAATCAGCTGATAGCCCAAGTAGAACAAAAAGGCCTGCCTTCCCCTGAGTAAGAGAGGATTCCTCCAGCCTCACTGTAATTGAACTTGGGCATTGCTTTTCCTACCTTTGGACTCAAACTACAACAAACTCAGGCCTGTAGACTCCGACCAGAACTGTACCATCAGCTCGACTGGGTCTGCAGCTTGCCAACTGTAGACCTTGAAACTTTTCAGTCTCTATAACCACACGAACCAATTCTTTATAATAAATCTTTTCTCTATTGTTCCTGTTTCTCTGGAGAACTCTCAGAATACAACTATAACTTCTTCCTCACAAGTTAGGTTAACGACCTGATAGATGGAGGGCTCTCAGAAAGGGAGCTGGGACGTGCTAAGTGCTCAATGAGCGTGAACTGACTGAACACGTAATATTGCCTCTCTTCCACAATCACAGGAGAAATATTATAACCAATCCACAGCAGCTCTGGAAAGTCAAGAGAGGAGCCAACCAGCAGTTCACATCAGAGGATTTTCTGAAAGGTAAGAGAGGGGAAAAATTGACAACACAGCCCACGAAAATGAAAAATTGACAACACAGCCCACGAAAATAAAGAAGCCACGAGTCCAACAAGGGAAAAATAAAGAAGCCACGAGTCCAACAAGGGAAAATAAAGAAGCCACGAGTCCAACAAGGGAAAATAAAGAAGCCAACGAGTCCAAAAGGGAAAATTCCAAAGAAAAGGGAATTTGCCATTGGTCCTCCAGAGAACCCTTAGAGTCATAAGCACCAGGGAATAAAATAAGGGGAATTAATTCATCACAGGGTGATGCAACAGCCATTCTAATTTCCTACTTTCAGGACAACTTATCCCAGTATTTACCTCACTCAAATTTTAAACACTACTTTATAAAATGAGAGTTTTAACATTAAAGTTTTAACTTACAAATCAGTGTTACCTGGAGGGTCAAGGTACTGTCTCAGATAACTGAAGGCCACAGTGACATTGGAGAGACTGATCCCAGGAAATAAGCTACATGCATACCCTAAAGCTGTGGTTCTCCAGCTTGGCCACACATTGCAATCACCTAAGGAAATGAACCTGCAGCAGGTCTGATGTAATTGCCTGAGGTGCAGCCTGAGTATTGTGACTTTTAACACCTCCCCAAGGTGACTCCAGCTTGCAGGCAAGGTCAAGGATGTGCTAACTTTAAGCCATTGTCCGAAATTGCTCCCACTCACAAACAGAAAGGGAGTATCTATCCAGTTGAACTATATGAAATTGTCCAACATTCAACCATTTTTTACCTATAAACATGACAATTTCCTATGGTTTGTTGAGGATTGGAAATTGGAGGAAAGGGGATCTTTGTTATGTAGTGACAGGAAGTTTAGCAGGACTGTCACTTGCAGTAATGTGGAAAATAAAATATACCCAACGAACTGCGTGATCTAGCTCGAGATATTTACAGGCAGAATGCTTAAAGTATTTACAGAATATGCGGAGGGAGAAAGATACACTAAGGACGGCCTGTGAGACTTGAAGGAGCTGGGAATTTATGGCTTTGAAAAGTCTCAGCCTCCCTGGACAGCAAAGGATGCTAAAATTAAGCAATGGCTTCTGAGCCAAGATCAAGTCCAAGGCATTACAGGAGAGCATCTTCTAAAGATGAGCTGGCGGCATGGCTGTGGTATTCATTATTAAAGCCTCAGCAATAGCCCAGTTTATCAAATATCAAATATACCTCAGTATACCCTTCCATTAAAAATAAAAGATGCTTTCAAAATTTCAAGGGTGTGCCTCCATGATCCTCTGAAACAAATAAAGGGCTTCTAAGAAGCTTGCGGGGCTTGAAGCATTACTAGTAGAGAAAGTTCCTAGGACTGGTATCTGTTCAGACTGCTATCCCTTGCATGGACAAAAACAATGGTAGTCATTTTCAATTAAATCCTCATTTTCTATTTACACTTTGTGGGCTGACACTGGCTCAGCCTCCCTGGCATCCAAGAAGCTGGCATCACCTCCCCTGTTTACCAGCAGTCTGGAGACCTCTGACAGGTAGAAATGTAACTTTTGGAGGCACAGATCTCAACCACATATGCTTGGAGCTGCTGATAGTGAACTGTTTACCAGTGAGAGTGCCGTACACCCTGGAGTTGGTTGAGTCACCCACTCAGAAATGGAAACTGAGGGCCAAAGCTCAGGATCTGAACAAACTACCTAAGGCAAAGGGGGCCTGGATGCTTGTCATTCTGGGAGCAAAAAGGAGGGAGGAAACAGAGACGGAAGCACTGTCCACTGGGGTCCTTCACAGTGGACCCCAGGGAGGGGAGAGCCCCCAAGGGTAGGCGGTAAACTTAGTGCCTGGGAACCTGAACAACGGGAAGAGAGCTGGACAAGCTGATCTGAGCCCGATAGGGAGACCCAGAACCAGGCTGAGCTTGGCAAGGCCTGTGTGCAGCTTACAGCAAGAACCAATCCAAAGAGAGATGCTAACATGCTTTCTTCCCCATCTGCATGAAGACTCACATCCGTATATTTTTGTAAGTAGAAAGGACAGAGTGCAGCATGTCGGCGGGCAGCTGGAAAAGCCTGTTTATCGGAGACAAGCAGAAGTGACATCAAGTCCTCAGGCTCCTCGCACAGAAGGGCAGTCTCTCAAAACAGTGAGTCATATTTGGTTAAAGATGTCAGGCTCCTAAGACCCATTTATATAACTTGTTTCTGCTCTGTCTAGTACTAGGGGTGTCTAGATAACTCTTCCCAGCAAATAATAAGCCCATCTTAACTCCATAGGGGATTCTGCACCTGGGGGGGTTACATTATCCTGGAAATCAAATTAAATACCCATTCAGATTGAGCTCGTCTAGCTTGTCGCCGCGGGCTGGGTTCAGCAGCTAAGGGAGAAGACACTGGCAGGCCAAGGCGGGCCTTGGAATGAAATGGGTTTAAGCATCTAGTTTCGTTTCAACTCTTGGAAATCATCCATCTTGATGAGGAAATGAAATCAGCTCCTCCCTTACTGTTCTCATGTGAAAACAACAAGATGTTTTTCTGCATTGATGATGGGTTTGTGACCCCAAAGGACACCTGCTCTCTCAACTTCATCTGGGCAGTGATAAGTTCTGAACAACTATGTGAGCGCAAAGGAAAAGGGCCTTCCTTACTGTGCAGTCAAGGATGGATGGTGTGGGCCAACAGTGAGGCCAGGGATGCAGGGAACCCCGAAGGACAGTTAATTCTAATTTTAATTTTAATTGGCCTTGGCATACCCTGGACGACTTCTTGCACAATAAATTCATCTTCCTAATTATTAGCTTAATTAACCTAGTCATCAGTTGAGCTAATATTTAAGGTAGTTGGTATTCTCTAAGTCACTCCCAGTACAAAGGGCCAGAATCCTGCAGAACTGAGATGAGGGGGTGGAGAGGACACTAATGGGTAATGGGGGAGTGGGAGGCAAAGGGTTGACAGGCAGTCCCCACTGAGGCGCCAGCCACCCTATGGACCTGGTATAAACCCTGGTTAAACAGGGTTCTGGGCTAGCTGGTCTCCCAAGCTCTCCTGTCAATCTTCAGGGATGAATTTACTCAATGTTACTGACTTCACCTGGGTGCTGAGATGGGGAAAATGACCCCAAGTCACCATGCGAGTCAGGAGACTCAAAATCCAATTGAGATTTTTTTTTTAAGTTGAAGAAATGGACAAGGGTAGGAATAGAGGGAGACTCGAGCACAGGGGTTTCCTGTTCTCTTCTCGGAGTTCCAAGTCTCTGTCTGTCCGGTGTTTCTTCTCGGACTTCAGAGAGCAGGGGCTCCTGGAGGAGGACAGCACCCCTACACTGGGCCCTCAGGAAGGTGAGCAGAAGGGAAGGCGGGGCCTCCTCAACTCAATCTGTGATAGTCAAGAAGAAACAAAACACCCCAGAGATAAGGAAAATACTCCACATCATTCCCAGACTGAATATTTAACAGAATTAGTTTTGATTTTTTGTTAATAAGGCATCAGTGGCTCTTTTGAAGCAACAAAAAGATTGTTTTATGCAAATTTCCCCTCAGGGTCTTTATTAAAATGTTCACATCTTTCTTGTCACAATATCTACCTTATTACAATGAGTCATAGGGCTCTCTTATCTGCGCTGAGACAACTTTGTATGATAAACTCTCTGAGCTGAGAGCAGGGCCTAACTTACTTTTTTTTTTTTTTAATGAAAAGCCCTTCTTGAAAATTCTAAGGAAATGGTTGGGAAACAGAAGATTAAAAAGAAAGAACCTCTAGTGTGGTGAGAGCAGAGGGAGGACCTGGAAACATTCCTGATGAAGACAGTGGGCTTGCTGTGTTCCCATGGTTATGGCTCAATTCCCATTGCACCAAGTTCGTATCTCCAGTGCAGAACATGCTGGAATCATTCTGCTTCTACTAGGGATAATGTCTAAGCCCTTTGAAGACAGCCTTCACCTCTCCATCCAGCCCTCAGCTCCATCTCTGGGCCATGGATAAGCATGGGCACAAATACTGTTTTTCCTCTGCAGGGACTCATTCCTTGGCCCTGGAATGGAGAGGGTGGTCCTAGGAAAACAAACCCCACACACAGTGCATGGCCATGGGGCTGGGGTTTTGTATGCTAATACAAAAGGGGAGAGGGCAGGCAGTTACTCCAAGTAGACCTGATTAAGGAGCTGTGGGGGCGTCAGGGAGCCAGGTGCCCTCTGAGGAAAACTCTCCAAGCCTTTAGCTGAGATATTTCCCCTCAACCTTCCCCTTCTTTCCCATCCTACCACTTCCCACCCCTCACTCCTCCTCTCTACCCCACTATGCATCCCTATCCCCACCTACTCCCCATCCTACCTGCCCACCCCCCAGGCAAAGCCAAAGCCAAAGCCAGCCCTTCCAAAGGGGCCTCCCCACAGCTCACCAAAACCAGTTAGCTGGGGGCAGCTCTAACAAATTCAGAGAGCAAGTAGAATGTGGGTCTCAAGAAATAACTGAGGTGGGATTAGGCAGTGTATTAGCTTGGACTATAGAGTGAGAATCCTAGCTTCCCAATTTACTAGCTGTGTAGCCTTGGGCAAGTTGCTTAACATGGCATGAATCAGTTTCTGTGGAGCTCAAAACTACTGCACATGATGTTGAGATTAAATGAAATCATCTTCATAAAGGATGGAGCACAGAGTATAGTGAAAATAAAGGGTCAATGAAAGCCAGCATTTTTATCATCAGGGCCATTACCACTCCCAGAGTGTCTTGTAATTTTCCATAAACATACATATAATTTCTAATTGCTGTGCTCAATGGATGTGCTTTTCTCTTAAAAAATCTGTGCATACTTTTTCATGTTACCTGTCTGTGAATAACTTTCAATTTGTGGCCAGTGGTTTTCGAATATTCCTTTGAACTGATAAGGTTCTGGGTACTTGGCCTCTCCCCATTTTATATTTTGGGTTTTACTATTATAAGCAATGCTCCCCTAAGCATCTGTATAAAAATAGGTTTTAATCTATTGACAATAACTTCCTTGACTCCCTCAGAGGGGAAACACTGGCAGGAAGTATGGATGCATGTACGGGTTACTTATTCACAATGTGTCCTCTAAAATATTAATATTGAACCTTGTTGGCATAGCTCAGTGGTTGAGTGTCAACCTATGAACCAGAAGGACATGGTTTGAATCCCAGGTTGTGGGCTCGATCCCCAGTGTGGGTGTGCAGGAGGCAGCCAATCAATGGTTCTCTCTCATCACTGATTGTTTCTATCTCTCTCTCCTTCTCCCTTCCTCTCTGAAATCAATAAAAACATATTTTAAAAAAATAAATAAAATAATAACCTTGACACTGGTGATGGGAGAGAGTGCCTGTCTGCTGAGAACTGCACTGGCATTGGCTTTATCTATTTTAGCTTATTTTTGCTAATAGACCAGATGCTGTAAGGTGTAAGTTACAGGTCTGGGTTTTCTCCACATTGCTTCAAGTGAGCCCAACTCTATAGTTCCTGATACTTCACTTGTTACTTATTTTAAAAAGATTTCTTCTTTAGCATATATTTCAAGGATATCTATTATCTCCCAATGACCTACATCATGTTTTTAAGCAAGTACTATAGCATCTTTTTTTTCTTTTTTTGTTGAATTATTGGGGTGGCGATATATAGCACTTTAATTATTGTCACTATAAAACAAAACACACCTAACAACCAGCCCAGTGGGTACCAGGCATACAGTTGAGGCTCATTAAATGTTTATAGAAGGAATAGACAGACAGAACTTGCCAAGTTATTTGTATTCTTATGTATCATGATTTACAATAACCTCAATCCTATGGAGCAATTTCACTGTTAACAGGACCCAATTTATAAGGTGACGTGGAGGATACTGTCATCTACTGTACTTGCCTTTTCATTCAGGGGTCAGGTCTCCCTTCTTTCTGCCTGGAGCCTCAGACTGTAGCTATATCACACTGTACTGAAGAATTTTATATGCTGTACCCTAACCCCCTTGCTCTGGTTGTTCAGGTTGCCAGATCCCAGCTACTTTATATTTCCCTTCTTTTTATTTCCTTCATAATATTCTTTCTTTGTCTTTGAAGCTCCCCAAAGGCATTTTCTGATGATCATTTTTTTGGTAACTAATACTAAAAGGGACTCTGTACAGATTAAATTCTTTATTTAAAAAAGATCTGAGAAAATTTCTACTATTCTGTCTTTAGTTAGTATTTCCATATTTTTAAGCTTTTCTCCCCTATTTTCCACAGGGTGAATCTTCCTATTTTGTTACTCTTATTTTTTTTTATGCATTACAAGGATCTGTTTATTCCTTCTATGGTTTTTGTAACTCATTTTATGTCTCACCCATGTGTTGTTCCAGAGTCGATTCTAGTATTTTTTTTATTGCTAACAATATTTGGGGTTTTTTTACATGCTATACATTATGCAACTAGAGTCTCAACCTATTTATTATTGTTGTTATAATTATTAGTAGTAGTATTACTTAAATTATCTTTCTTTTCTTCCAGGCATATTTTCTCTATCTCCTGAACCCTGGTTGGGTATATATTTGCTTCATTTCTGTCACTATTCACGTTTTTCTTGGGTTTCTACTGCTGCAAAAGTTGTATTCACAAATTTGGATTCGCTTAGGAAGGAGGGGTCACAGGGTTCTTTGAATAATGCTGAAATGTGCTGATGCCTGGCTAGGGAGAAGGCCAAACAATACAAGCCAATGTGAACCAAGCAAGAGAGGGTTAAGAGACTTAGAGATGCTTGAAAGAGTGGAAGCGGGAGGATAGTTCCCACTGTGAGTTGGTCGGGGAGGGGAGGCCCAGAACAAGCTCAGGCTGGGCAGGCAGAGGGGAGGGCAGACTCATAAGCTCTATGTGTGTAGGTCAGGAGGTCAGGCTTCAGATAGACCTGTAAGGCAAACAGGAAGATAATT
The DNA here is from genome assembly GCF_000147115.1 of Myotis lucifugus. Taxonomy (NCBI): domain Eukaryota; kingdom Metazoa; phylum Chordata; class Mammalia; order Chiroptera; family Vespertilionidae; genus Myotis; species Myotis lucifugus. Next base: position 2,262,947 of record NW_005871102.1, read on the forward strand.
GCCTTCACAGAAAGAAGCAGAAATTGGAGAAGTTCCTCGAGAATTGATGAGCCAAATTTATGGTGCTATGTAAACATGAAAGCTTAATGGGAAGAGTTTAGTAAGAGGTCAGGATCGCACATGACTTTGCAGCCAATTAAAAGCTAGAAACGGGCCTAGCTGCTGTTCATATCTGAGCTGATAAATCAGATAATGAGGTCTGTCGCATAGTTTTAGTGTGCAGGACAATGTTGCAGATCCCAGAGCTCACACGGCTCACTCCTCATCGCATGTAGGAGGCAGTGAGCGAGTTGTTCACAGGAGCAAACAAGTCCTGGTGGATCCTTACATACCTCACAGAAAGCAGGAAATGGGAGAGGCTGAGTGTGGAATCTAGAAATCCAGGGCTTGGAAAGTGAAATATTATCGATGAGTTTCCTGCATTGACCAGATGAAAAGTGTCCTCAGTGATAGGAGTAGCTCAGTTAGCTGACACGGGTGAGAAGGTGACTCACCCACCCTCCCCAATCTCCCATAGTTGATACTTGACAAACATCTGCGCTCGTACCTGCCCTCTCCCAAGCAGCTTCTGTTTTTGGGATGAGTTGACTGCATGCAGAGCTTTCCAATCTGCTGTGTGCTGGGTTTTGTTTGGTTCTTGTGACCTCCCAGAGAAGAACGAGCAGCAGAGCAGAACCTCCTGGAGACTGGCTTGGGTGTAGTTTGGGGAAATCCTGCCAGGATAGAGTGGGCAGTCCCAGGAGGTGGTGAGCTCCCTGTGTCCAGGTGCTGGGCACAGCTTTGGTGTGAAGACTAAGCCATAACCATGTAAATCGTTGGACAAGTCCACCTTGAAGACTACCTTCCAGTCCCAAGTTTCCGCTACAGAAGATACCTCCCAAGTCTTCACATGGGTGAGAGGCAGCAGTGATGAGCAGAATCCCCAGGACAGTCAGACATTGAAGTCACATCTTGGTTCTGCCAACTCTTACAGGCGACATAACCTGAAATAGATCCTTTAACTCCCTCGGGGCCATAAGATAATGGGTTTACAAAATGTTTCCATTTTAACCCCAATCCTTTAGTCTTACTGACTGTACCTCCAAAACATCTTTTCCCTCCTTACCTACCCCTCAGCCTCTGAGGGGCCCTGGTCATTCTCAGCCAGACAATTACCGGAGTTTTCTAACGAGATCTTGGTGTCCTTGGTACCACACCCCTAATTCATCCTCTTTCTAAAATGAGATTGGATGATATCACACCCCTGCTTAAAATTGTTCAGCGGATCCCCAGCGCCTTCATGAAAAAGGTCAACCTCCTTAGTAAGGCCCACCAGACTCACAGCCTGCCAGCTACAGACACCTCGAAAGCAGGACCACAGGCCACTCATTCCAGCACCCCCAAGGCCAAGCACCCTGCCTGGCACATAAAGGCACTCTTCAGATATTAGTTGAGTGAATGAATAAACAAATTTTCCACCAGCCTCAATATCACCCTGATTTCAGCCCCAGTAAATAGCTTCTCTAAAGCACGGTGCCCAGCACACCTCAGTATTCTGGAGTGTTCTCCATAAACTCCACAGCCCCAACTGCGCCATTTCCCTGCATACCCCCAACACTCCACCCTGCCTTTTCCAGGGGTTTCTGAACAGAAGCTGTGTCCTTTTCAGAACAGAGCATGGCTTGTGAAAGTGCACCCGACTTTGATGGCATCGGCAAAAAAACCTCAGGATGCCCAAGGAGACAAAGTCACTGCCCTGATATGAAGCAATGAATGGCCTCCCCCTCCTCAAGGTTCCTGGGGCCCAGGTCTCTGAGCATCAGCAAGAGCCAGAGCTTTTCCTAGGAGGGGGACTAGAGTCTACCCAAGCCGCACTCTCCTCCTCCACGCCCATCAAAGAAGAATAAATGAGATGAAAAGTGCTGGAATGGGGATGAAGGGAGGTCCATTCTAGGACGAGGTCAGCTCCGAGGCACTGGCTCTGCTCGTGACAGGAGAGGAAAGCCCAGCAGACAGGCAGACAGCAAGCGGAAGGCAGCAAGCAGTCGGTAATTTATAGGGAGGCAGGAAAACTGCTAAACTTGACAATAGTAAAGGGAAGATGTCAGTTCGACATCTGTTCCCAACACCCCAGCAACTAATTATTTCTGTGTGCACTGCAGTCGGCGGGTGCAAGAGGGCCCAGGGGCAGGCTGAGGCCTGTCAATAAGGCTGAGTCTGATTGGCAAAATAAATCAGTAAATAAATAAACACGACCGCAGCCACCAAAAACAGAAACACCCAAGCAGCCCTCCTCACCTGTAGGATCCACAGACCTTGGTGCCAGGCCAGGCGTGGGAAAGACTGAGCCCACAGTGTCTGCTGTTCTTGGGGTCTCACTCCCTTGGTGGTCCACGGAGTGCTGGCCCCCAGTTCTGGGCCTCTTATTCCACAGCTGCTGACAATTTCATACTCCCTCAGCTCACATCTTGTTATCACAGTCTGTGAGAACTGGAAAGATCAAGAACATTTTTTTTAAAGATTTTTTTATTGAGAGAGGAAGGGAGAGGGGGAGAGAGAAAAACATCAATCAGCCATGTGCATGGGCTCTGACCAGGAATTGAACCGGCAACCTTTCAGTGCACAGTAGGACACACTACCACCTGAGCCACCTGGCCAGGGCCAAGAACATTTTTTATCCCAGGCTTTCTCTACTCTGTCTCTGTTGGACTGAATTGAGGCAAAGTGGCAAGTTCCTTTGGGAAGCTCATTCTGCATCTTTTTCCCCCTTTTAAGGCCCCATCCCTGCCTCTCTCCATATCCCTTGCCACCTTGGGGAAACATCTGGCCAACTTCACACACCGTTATCAATTGAATTTGTGACAGCTGGCCTTCATACCTTTTTCCCAAGACTGGCCAAGGATCATTTCCATAAACCTGGTGCTTTGATAGAGTCTAGTAAAAGTTAGAGGGACAGAGGGAGGGAGCAAAGGAGGGATGACGGATGACGTTGGCAGAAATAAATGAATATTAGTAACAATGTCACCCCTTCAGGACTCCATGAAAAAGACAATGCTGAATTCAAAAAATGCGAATTAAGGTAGGGAAATGAAGATCACACCTGCATCCTTGGAACTATCCAGCCCAGAGAGAGAAGTCAAAGCCCTGGAAAGATGGAAAAAGGGACGCAGGGACCCCCAGTCTGAGAAAGAACATGTTGAAACGACCTCAACTGTATTGGTCACTACTGAGTGCTCTGGCTAAGGGTGGGGGAGAAGGGCCAAGTGCAGCAAAGGTGGCCAGGTACAAAGGGCCATGTCTCCAGACTTCAGAGTCAGGCATGGCCGTGTGCCTGGCCACGTGCCATCAACTCTCTGAGACTCAGTTCTCTTGTCTGTAGAATGGGATAGGAGACACTCCCTCAGAGGTGAATGTCAATCAGAAAATGGAGCTTCCTCAATGTGCATTCCAAGACACACATCAGACTAGACCACCCCTCCTGAAACCTGCTCACAGCTCTCCACAGCCCTCAGCACAGAGCCCAGGTCCTCCGCACAGCTCACAGAGCCCCACAAGGTCTGGACTGTGCATCTTCCCAGCTTCACCTCGCCCTCATCTTTGCCTAGCCACACACGTCTGACAGCAGCTTCCAACCAGCCCCGCGCTCCCACAGAGCCTGCTCATTTATGGGCTGGAATATTCTGCCCTTCCATCTTTATCTCATTACCCTACTCAGCCTTCAGATCTCAGTGCACATGTTACCTCCTCAGAAAAGTCTGCCCTGAGCTCCCTGACAGGCCAAATCCTCATGATAGAGGGCATTCCATCGCCCACACCATCTCACCTCCTCCACCACCAACAACCTGGTCCAGGCCCCTCTGGGCTCCTGCTATAGCCTCCTGCTGACCTCGTTCCCACCACTGTTGGACACCTACAGTCTGTTTCCACACACAGCCAAGGTCCTCCCAGCCTCAGGACCTTTGCATATGCTGTTCTCTTACCTGGAATGTCTTTCCCCAGATCCTCTCTCAGATCTTCCAGTTCCCTGCTCAAGAATCATCTCTTCCACAGGGCCCACACATAAACTGGATGTCCTGTCACACTCTAACCACTTACCTGCTTTATTTTTATCATAGCACTTGTTAATATCTGAAGTTGCATTATCGGTTTATTTTGAAAGTATCTGTGTTTCGTCTCCTGTACTAGGTCCTAAGCATTGCAAGGGCAGGATTCTGCCCAGTTCACTGCTATATTCTCAGCTCCTGACAGCACCTGACACGTAGACTAGACAGTCAGAATCCCAGGAACTCGTTGATAGTAATTCCACAGTGGTTTCTGACTGATTAATATCTGCCTCTCCCCTGAACTATGAGCTCCATCAGGGTGGGGACCGTACTAGTGTTTATTCATCATTGTATCCCTGGCCTCGGTCACCTGCCTAATACCTCGAAGGCACCCCATGAACACTTACAGAATAAATGCATGGATAAGAAAGTGAATGCATGGAAATGGAAGTAATAAAGGAAACACAAACACAGGTTCTATCATGAAGGGAGATTACAGTCAGTCCTATCTCCCCATTATACTTGCTAACACCGGGAAGTAGTCCTGTGGATAATTTAAAGTCTGCACTCTCTTGGCTCAATTCTCTCTCTTGCTTTTCTCAAGGCATTTTTGAAGGAGGGGCAGGCTCAGAGGAACACATTCTTCTGCCTCCAATTTCTCCTACACTTTCAGCTCAGGCCCACAAACTCGGTTGTTAGCTAGGTTTCCCTACTTGTTTGCAGCACAACGAACAATTTCCCTCCATTCATGCTCACAGTAACGTCACATAAATATTGTTGTTTTCTACATTGGCAGCAGAGAGAAATTTCCATCTTGCTTCAGGCAGCTTGCAAGCTACACTTGTAGCAAATGTGCCCTGTCTTGTGTCCCCAGATTATGTGGAAGAACCTGAGAAGGTTCCAGAAGAGAGCTGGCATTGCATCCAGGTTGATGGTGTGCAGTGCCATAAACTTCATTGCCACACATTTCAGGAGACAGAGCTAAGTTACTGGCATCTCTGCCACTCTGAGGAAACCATCATTCCCAACTCGGGGACATAAAATTTTACAGCACCCAGCCATCTCTGAGCATAATACCTCACTTTCCAAGGGAATTCATCAAACCTCAACCATAGTTTATTTCATAACAGCATTTCGTGTGGTGATTCAAATTACTATAAGCCCTCCAGAAAAAGTCAAAGAAGCCAGGGTGTAGACATAAAAACAAACTAACAAAAACATCAATAGCCATGGTTCTGAATTCCTTCTCTTTTCTGCTAAGAACCTTGGTCAATACCTTTTGATTCACCCAAGGTCTGTCTCTAGCAAAGTACAGGAAAAACTAATGGAAAATGTTGCAGGGGAGTCCTTTTAGAATAAAATTTCTGTGGCACTTTTCTAACTTTGCATTTTAAGGTCTTAAAATGGGACCACTATTATTTGACCTCCCTTTCCAACATTTCCCAGCACTAACCAGCATGGATTTGTGAAAAGAGTGTGGGGTCAGAACTATTCATTACTTGGGTGACATATGGCAAGACATTTAATCATTCTGAGTCTCAATTTCCTCCTCTATAAAATGATGATAAATCCTGCCTCATAAAACTGTACCGAGAATTAACAGAGATCATCAAGGGGCTCACAATGGAACTCCCCCTCAATTCACTGCTTTCCTCATATCCACATCCGTCTGATTGGTTGGAACTGACTCTTGCTTCTGGTTTGAAAATTTCCTTCCATCTTTTTTTCTTGTGTTTGTTCCAACTTCAGAATCTACACTAATAAAAGAGAAAGATGCAAATTGACTGTACCTTTGTGATGTCCACCAGCCAATCAGGGTGAGTATGCAAATTAACCCAACAAAGATGGAGGGCTAATTTGCATATGCAGACGCCGAGCAGCCAGGGGTGGGGCGGGACACTTACATCGCCCCAGCCACTCCAGGCCTCTGGGCAGCCTGGGAAGGCAGAAAGGCGGCTCTGGCCAGAGCAAAAGCGGTGCCAGCAGCCAGGGGAAGGAAGGCCCATTCTTGCATGAATCTTCATGCATCAGGCCTCTAGTAGATTATAAGCTCTTTGGGGTCAGGAACTGCCCCTTCTCTTTCTTTTGTAAATCACAACTTCACAACATCTATCTTGACCTGCGTATAAGACATAACACTGCTCTAATAACTGGGTGGACTTACGGATGATGAGCTTGGTGACATAGAGAAGATACTGTCCTGAGAAAGGACAGCAGGAGAGCCTAGAAAGGACAGCACCTTCTGTATGTTCTTAGAGAAAAATGAAGCCATAACTTTCATATTGAAAGAAATGAGAAATTATTTAAGTAGGCAGCAATAAGAATAAAAAAGAGAACCCATTAGAAATCCTAGAAATTAAAGGAAAATGTCATTGATTTTTACAAATGTAGTAGTTTATAAAAACTCAGGACACTGTTAAAAAAATTTGTATAATCTGGAAGATGAAACCAAGAAGTTCACCCAGAACCACCCTCCCTCTCCCTGTACACACACATGATATATGTAATGCAGTTCAGAGACAAAAAGAAAAAATTGAGAGGGAGAGTTTAACATTCATCTAATTCCAGAGAAAAAGAGAATGGAAGGAATGGCAGAAAATCAATATTTGAAGAGGTAATTGCTGAAATCTTTCCAAAATTGGATAAAGACATGAGTCATTAAATGGAAAATACATGCTAGGTATCTAGCAAAAATAAATAAAAATAAGTCCACTCACAGACACATTAAGGAATAAGAAGGATCACGGGAAAACTTTAAAATTACCAGCTAAGAAGACAGAGCAATTAGACTAACAGCAGACTCCTTGGCAACCATGACAGATGCCAAGAACAATAGAACATCACCCTCAGAGGGAGAAAGAAAAATAAATGTCAACCTGGAATTGAATTTTGCTATTAGCATCCAAGACCTAAGAACAAAGATGTAAACAAATTAAAGGCTTCCTCCTCTCACATCAGAGGTGAGAATGCAGCAGCCCAGGAAGGGGACAGGGCCTTACAAGGCCTGAGGGCCCACTCCCCTTGCTTCTGCTCAGCTTCCTTAGCTGCGGCTTCTCTCCTTATTGTCTCAGGAAGGCTCCTATGTCCCATGAAAGAGGGACAAGGGTGAGAGTGTGCCCCTCTTCACTAAATCAGCCCCTTTTAGGAGGAGTCCTCCCACTCAGTGCTTTCTGATTACATCTATTTGGCCACTCATGGCTCCGAGAGTCTAGAAAATGTAGTCTTTCTGCTGAGCACACAGCTGCCCTAAATAAACCCGTGCTCCAGTTCTGTGTCTAAGGGAGGAGGAGGGCTGGGATGTGGGAAGGAACTTGCAGTCATTGCTGCAGCTATTATTTAAGGTGCAAGCAAAATAAAGACATTTTTAGCCATAAAAATACTAGAGGAATTTAACATACACAGGCTCTCACTAAAAGCACTATCATAAAGTACTGCATTTACAAATAAAGTAAATCCTGAGGGAAGATATGGACCACAAGGGGTGATGGTCAGCAAGGAACTATATAGCACATGTCAGTAACACAATTGCAAATTTACTGTAAAAATAAACATTATTTTCTGTTTTCTAAAAGAAAACTAAAACTCCAAATAAAAATTATAAGGTGGTGGGAATATTTAAACGTGGCAAAATGTTAAGGTTTTATAAAGCTAGTAGTGAGTAGATTATATATTATTCTTTATATTTTGTATAAGTTTGGAACATTTGGTCATTTGAAAATTCAAGAGAGGCAATGCTTACATAGAAATTTAAAACATCTATACATCAAAAGACATCACAAAGTTAAAGAAAGAAGCAAGCAAGGAAGAAAGACCAGAGGGAAATGCTTGCAATATGATCAACAGGGAAAATAAATCAATATCTAGAACATAGTTACTACACATCAATAGAGAAAATCCAAGACCCAATGGAAGAAAAGGGAGGAGATATGAATGAGATTTTGTAGAAGAAAAATATATTTAAAAGATGCTCAACCTTGTAATCATGGAAATTCAATTTAAAACAACGAGGTGTTATTTTTCACCCACTAGAAAAATAAAAATTTAGAAAATTGGGAATACCTGACACTGGCAAGAGTGTACAAAAGACTATTCTTTGGACCCTGTTAGTGAACATGTCATTTGGCAAAATTTGTTTGGGTTATGATTTGGTAGTACTTAAAAAAATTTAATACCCATGTTATTAGATTCATAGTTACACACGTCTAGAAATCTATTCTACAGAAATCATCAAACATGTGCACTAAACTATATGAATGAGTAACCAAGGTAGCATTTACTATAACCTGGTGCTGAGGAAGCAGGTGAGAACAGATACTGGGCAGGTAGTCCCTGCTGTAAAACCTCAGAAAGTTGTTCAAGACAGGAAATAACGCATGCAAATGAGCACTCTATAAGCTCAACAGGGCTTTGCAGCTGTTCTCATTCACCCTCAAACAACCCTGTGAAGTGCAGAGAGGCATTCAAGGTCAACCACGATTAAATGGTCGGGCTGGGATGCCAGCAGATGCCTCTGACATTCCTGTGCCTCCACATCCTAGAGGAGCAATACCCAATGGAAGGCTGCTCTCAGGTCGCCGTGAGCCTGCTGAGGGGAGGTTGGCAGTCAAGTGCCTATGACAGACTTCCCACCTCCTGAGTCTATATATTGGGGCTGGGACTCTCTTGGGAACTGAGAGCCTGGGCTGATGCCCATTGAGTGGGGAGCCCAGGAGCCCCAGGTACCTCCAGCCTCGGTGAGCTCTGATCATGCCATCCTCTTTGAGATTATAGATGCTTTCAATTTTGCCTTTTACCAAGGGCCTTGGGACCGGAGGCCTTCAGGCATGAGTGCCTATAGATTGCATCCTATTACATTATTAATTACCGTGTTATCTGGAGTCAAATAACTTAACGCTTTGGCAAGCAATGCTGTGAAGTAGAAATCTTTCCTACTCCCTTCCTCTGTCCCTCCCCAGCTCACAGGCATGCAAATGTGTTCTACCTCTTTGAAAGAACTACCTGTTACTGAGAGCCCTGTCCTATGGGTGTGGGAGCAACGTGCAGAATGATGGAGGAGTTAGCCCACAGGAAACATAATGATGGAAACAGACATCCCAGGATTCTGTAATCTAAGAGGATGTGGGTGTGGGACAAGAGGAGCCCACCAGCCTGAGGTGTGAAGGCAGCTAACAGGAGAGAGGAAGTGTGAGGATGGTGTTAGCTTGTGGGGAGAAAGGTGCTGAGGAGTTATTGCTGGAACCTGAGAAGGCTGGGGACTTTTGGAAATACAGGATTGTCCAAAGGGCAGGTAGAAAGGACCTGGGTTCCTTGAGAACCAGGGAGGGAGCCATCTGGGCTGGAGAATAGACCCTGGAGGTCTAAGGAGGGAGTGGGTGGGCCCACTGGGAATCGCCAACAGTGCATAACGCGTGCGTGCTGCGAGTCTATGGCCTGTTCCCAATCACGTCCAGCTTTCCAAATAGTGCCCGGAAGTCAACACTTGGGGTACCATTATCCAGAAGACAAGTGTGAGAGCAAGCAGCAGCCCAGGGACCTGCTCTGCAGAAGAAAACCCCTCTTTGCTTCTTGGAGTCTCCTCCCCCCATTACCTCTCCCACTCCCCCCGACCCGGCCCTTCCCTCATCCCCCCTGTCCTGCCACCCGTGCATGGAACCTCTAACAGGTACAGGGATCCTCTGATGTGAGGGCACTCTGGCCAGTTTCTTGCCAGCTTTTACAATAGTCCAGGACAAAGAGGAAGGCTGCCTGTGGGTAGCAGATCTATAAGGAGCCCTGACCTTCCTAAGCTGCAGGTGACAGGTGGTGAAAGCTTGCCCTTCCTGTCTTCCACCACCTTACCACTGGTCAGATGTGATGGGTGAATGACAGTCATGGGCTCTGCAGTGGGAAGCAGACACTGGCATCTCCCTGTAGCATCTATGCAGCAGGCAAAAGTCTCACCTGCAAAACTGCTGTGAGGTCTCATCCCATCTGGAAAACTTTCCCACGGTACCTAATGCAGATCAGCTGCTTCCCAGACATTTGCTCGAGATGACTGCTTTTGCACGTGCTCAGGCCCACTCACATACAATCATGCAGGGTGTACAATACCCAGCTCCCAGAGCCCCGTCCCCATAGGCACCTGGTGCATGGCCCTCCTGGATGTGAGCCCCTCTCCCCTGTCCTCATAGGAACCAGGTGCATGGCCCTCCTGGATGTGAGCCGTGTTGCCCCTCCCACACCACCACACACCACACGTGGGAGGCTGCTGAGGGCCAGCCCCTTCACTCAGGACAGATGCAAACCACTCCAGCACTCTGACCCTCAGCTGACCCTTCTGTTCTTTCACCTGCTCTTCTCCAGCCTTAAACCTCCCCATTGTTGCAGAGCCTGTGAGATACAAACAGCCAAAAAGGCAGTGTGGCCAAACTAAGGGCAGTCTGCTTCCTCTCCATCCTCTCTGAAGGCTGACCTAAATCCTTAGTCTCTTCCCATTTTAGAGCCAGTGGCTGACTTCAGAGACAAAGTATGCTGCCTGCCCTGGGCCTGGGCTCTGGCCTGGGTACTTGGGCGCCTGGTTGGGCTACAGTGGCCACCAGGTAGAGAAAGGACATTGGGGGATCGTGAGTATTTTATTCTCAGCAAAGCTGGAGCAAGAAATCCTGGAGACAGTGGCTGCTGCTATTTCGATGTAAGTGTTGTTGAGTCACAATCCCCCAGTCACTTATCAGGTCAGCCTGCAGAGCAGGGACAGAGCCTGGCTCTCAAGGCCAGCCCAGGTCCCCAACACTAATGACACTTGACAGACACCAAATCCTTGCAATTTCCAAACAAAACACAGAGCTCCTGGGAAACACTCCATTGCTTCCCTGGGCTTTTGCTCAGCTGTCCTCACTGATTGCCAACAATCCCCAGCCAGGCACAGTCCATGCTCTCCAGGCCTCCCCCTCTCCCCCTCTCATCCTCCCTGCCCACTGTCCAGCTTCAGCTGGGGAGACCGAGTTTAGCTGCAAGAGCCCTCTGGGACGCTGGCCAGACAGAGCACAGGCCCTGGTTTATGCTGCTTAAAATAACATCACCTGTTTAAGACCTTCCACCAGTGGCTGGAAGGATGCCGTGGTCGACAGGGATGGACTGTGCAGAGCCACCATTGTCATGTCACCGAGTTCCAGGCCTTCTTCAAACTCTATGCCAAGTAGCCAAAGACGGCAGCTTTTCACTCAAAAAGGCTGGACGCAGACACAAGACGCAGCACACTCACCACTGATCCTTGTTACTCTGCTCTAGTTCTCCTTCTCAAAACAGAGGGTTTGGGTCATTTTTGTTACTTTAACTATGGAATACCAGTAACTCAGACTTGGCAAAGAAATACCAAAATCATAGCAGCCATGTATCTACCACCCAACTTAGGAAAGGAAGTATCAAATGTGCTGAAAACTACCAGCGTAAGTCAACACCATTCTCTTCTTGTTTCCCACCCCAGTTGTTACCACCATGCTAAACTGGGTCTTTACTATCTCTCTAGGTTTATTTTTTTTTAAGTTTTTATCTTGAGATACCTGCAGGTTTACATACAGTGCTTAAGAAATAATAGAGTCTGAATACCCTTCACCCAGTTTCTTCCATGTTGCAAAACCGTAATGCAATGATCACAACCAGAAGAGTGATGCTGAGACAACCCACTGGCCTTACGCAGATTTCACCAGGTTTACAAGCACTCCTGTGTGTGAGCATGAGTGTGAGTGTTTAGTTCTGTGCAAGTCTACCTCATGAAGATTCGGGGGACCACACCAATGTCAGACACAGAGCAGATAGTTCCATCACAAGGACCCCTTTCCCAGCCACAGCCACAGCCCCTGGTAACCACTAATCTGTTCTCCATTTCTATTGTTTTGCCATTTCAAGTTACGTGGGTGGAATCATGGCATATAAGCATTAAAGGGTGGCTTTAATCCTCAACCCCACTAAATAGAACACCCTTGAAATGCATTCGGCTTGTTGCATCTATCGATTGTTCCTTGTTATTGCTGACTAGTGTTCAATGGTCTGGATGCATCAGGGTATATTTAACTGGAGGACACCTGGGTTGTTTCCAGTTTGGGGCTATTACAAATAAAGCTGCTCTGAACATTTGTGTAGCACTTTTGTGTAAACATAAGTTTTTGTTCTGCTGCTGGGAGTAGCTAAGACTGCAACTGCTGAGTTGTGTGGTGAGCACACACTATTACTTTTAAAACATGATTCTGATCCTTTTAAACATATACTGGTATCATATATGTATATTATTCTGCAACTCACTTCTCTCTCAACATATGTTCCCTCAATCCCACGTTGATATATATAGCTCTAGCTCAGCGATTTTCAAGTAGTGTGCCGCAAGGATTTTAAAACCCGCAGTACCTGACTAGTCAGGAGCACTGACCTCTTTTCCCTTAGATTGTAAAAAAAAAAAAAAATGACAACAGCCAACACAATAGCCATCCCATATGAATGCCCTGTCTTGAACCATAAATACAGGTCATATAATAGAGTTGCATCTTATTGGTCACATCTCATAATAAGGTTGTGTCTGATTGTTTAATTCTTGGTACCAGAAATCCTTATATACAAGTATAGGCACATGGTTTTTAAAATGTCACTTTGAAATAAAAAGAGTAGGTAATTACTATTATTACTTTTGTAAGTCAACCAAAATTATACCTATTTTTTTTGTCAGATCGTCAAGGTGTGCCACAGACTGTTAGCAATTAGTTTATGTGTGCCATGAGATGAAAAGGTTGAATATCACAGCTCTAACTTATTGATTTGTACTGATATGTAGTGTCCATTGCATGAATATAGTACAGTGTATTTGTCCATCTGATTCTAATTCTGGAAGGCATAAAATCTTTACAAGGGAATGGATTTGGTAGGTAAGGACACAAGTTATCTTCCTGGTTTTAGAATGGGGTACTATGGAGCAAGCCTTAACTAGGCTAGAAGATAAGACTGGGTGATTGAGTCTTGGTTCTGCCCACTAGATCACCTTGGTAAATTCACTTAACCTTTCTGACCTCAGCTTTCTCATCTATAAAATGGGAAACTCCACAATAATAACTCTTACCTTAATACTTATGAGAAGTCAATGAAAATATAGTATGTAAACTAAACTAAAACATGCCAAATAGGTGGCATTTACATTTACTAGTTAATAATTATAATTAAATACCTATTTTCACCAATGAACAACCCAACTAAGCATTCTGGATTTTTCATCGATTATTTTTTAAATAATGTCCCCACTGTCAACCTAAGTTGCCTTGTCAGGCCTGTCCTACTTTAGGGGTCAGAAGATGCCATCAGTAACAGATCAGGTAACCATGGAGGTTCCAGTCCTGCTCTCCCTTTAAGGTGGTGACTGGTGAGAAAACTGGTCATCAAGGTGTCCTTTCAATTTAGCAAAGAAAGGACACCCCACTGGTGATCAAGGTGTCCTTTCAATTTAGCAAAGAAAGGGTGACACTCAGAAAACTGAGGCTCAGGTGTTGAATAACTGGCCCAGGATTGCCCTGGATCCAGTGGCTGCACTGCTCCAACGTCCTCACTGACGTGAGGGGGCCTCACTGACTGGGGTGCCCAGGGCCACTGTCCAGGCTGAAAGGTGGAAGGCATAGACTCCAATCCTGCTCTGAGTGGGCAAGAAGCTCTTCCCCATGTTCAGCTCCCTGTAAACCACCCCTCCCACCTCACACATCTCCAGATGCCCAGGCTCCGGGGTGGGAGAACTGAGCTCAGCTGGGCAGCACAGGGTGGGAGGAGGGGAGAGGGAGCAGGTAAGTCTCTAAATATGCATGCTGGATTGCTGGCTAGCAACAACCAGAGTGACAACAGTCTCCAAATATTTAAAATGTGTGAGTCCTCAGGATGGAGGACTTTTTTTTAGCCTGGAGTGAGGAGGAAGGCAAGGTGGCGGGGCTGGTGAGGAGCCAGAGTGCAGGACTCAGGAGGGAAAAGGAACCTGGAAGTCAGGCCCAGAACCACTTTCCCTCACTCTGCCTCAGTTTCTCTCCTTATAAAGTGAGGAGGGTGGACTGAATATTACTCTCAGGTTTGCCCAATTCCACTATTCTTTCGGGGGGGTGGGGGGGGGAGCCTTTACTTCAGACAGCAAGGCACTGTGTGTCCGTCTCCTGTGAGCAGATCAAGCACTGGGGTATCACAACCATGCCATGTGGCTTCCCATCATTCCTGGCTTCCCTGCCTCTGCACTGTCGCTGGTTTCCCGGGACTGCAGGGTGAGAAGACTCAGCCTAGACAGTGAGGGGTGGGATGGATGGAGAGGTGGGTCCTGGGAAGGATGCAATCCTGGTTCTGGAAAGGGTGCTGCCTGAAGCCGTTTTTCAAGGTGGGATCCACTGAGCCCAGGCCCAACCCCCAGACAGCTGTGCAGAGTCCCTAGCAGAGGGCCTGGGGCTATGCCGTCCTGCCCTACTGACAGGATTTCCTTGCAGCCCCACACAGGGGGCAGCCCCTCACATCCAGAGGCCAAGGAGAGGCTGCAGCAGCCCTGGGCGCCCAGACACAAACCCACTACCCTGAGCCATCGGTCTTTCCACATGCAGGACCCCAGCAGCTCCCCCTGGCACCTCTTCTGCTGTGGCCTCAGCCCGTTTTCCCAGGGAAGACCACACAGTCGGGCTTTCCTTCTAAATTAAATTTCCAAAAGGAAAATGTCTAACTCAAAACTCATCACCATTCCTAGAAAAGAGCTCCTGCACCCACTCTCCAGTCACTCTACTGAGCCTCCCTCGTGCCCAACATGCCACCCAAGCTCCTATTCCTTGGTCTACCCAGACCTCCATCCCAACTTCTGCCTGTCTGTCCCTGCCCTCCTGTGTCTGATGCCACCCCTTCATACACAGCGCCTTATCCTGAACCCCAGAATTCAGAAGGTTTTCAGATGTTAGGGAGGCAACAGGACGCCGCTTACCCCCCTGGTGTGCAACAGCCCTGCCAGGTCCAGGCCAGCTCTCTGCACCAGGCACATGAATCCACCTTCAGGGAGGACCATGAATATTCTCGCATAATGGAATAAATAAAAGATTATAAATAGCCTCAGCTCAGGGCAGGTTTTGCCTCCAAATGAGCTACACAGTCACGCTGGATAAAAGTGTGAGGGCCTCGCTACCAGTCCTGGCCTCACCTCCCTACGTGGCCACAGAGTCCCTGCTGCTCATCTGCTCAGAGACCCCTACTGCCCCTTGAAGGCCACATCCTGCTCCCTCCTTCCCTCAGCGGCTCTTCCCCAGCAAGTGCCAGGCTCCTGGGCCTCCCTGGCATCTCATTCATGGGCTTCGCTGAGCAGAAAGCTGGGGGTCGTCTTCCTGTGACACACGGGTTTACATTTGTGGATGATAAAGGGGCTCTACGGAAAGTAACCTCAGTGATCTGATCATAAATTCCTCACTCGGAGGTCAGTGTGGGCAGCCATGCCACAGGCCTACAACTTCTTTACTGAAAGGTTACCTTGGCCAAAAGCAAGCTCTGCCCATTGTTTCTGCGCATCTGGATGAATGCCTCTTTGCAATGCCCCCTTTCGGACCCCTTCTCTAGAGCGTGATCACCCCCCCCCCCAGAGTACCCTGTAACCCAAACGCCCCCTCGCTTCCTCAGCTACCCTTAAGGAATCTTCCTTGTGTTCTCTCCTGAATCTCAAATGCATAAAAGAAACTGCAAAATTGTTATTCTAGGAGCAGTTTTCTCAGTTTGTTAAGATCTTGCTTCCAGGTATAGCCTCTGTTTGACTCAAATTTTTACAAAAGTTCTCTACAGTTTTGGACATTTAGTCAACACATTAAAGGTGGGGTCAGGTGAAGACGGTGTTGGTTGGGATAGAATAATCGTTGGAGGAGATTGAGGAAGATGCCCGGCACACCAAGCGGTCAGTGTTCACCCAGGTACTGCCTGCATGGTGGACGAGGGTGTGTGCCCTGTCCTAGGAGCACAGGTAAGGCTCCTTTGGGGAATAGCACACAATATGCAAACTAGAATGGTATGAGGACTGGGCCAAGTATCCTATGGTGCTGTTGTGGAAATTATAAACCCCCCCTCCACACACACATACACACACTCCAGGCAAGCACAACAGAAGGCCCATGATCCAGATGATCCCCTGGTCAGTACCCTGTGATGTCTCAGTACCTGTGTACATTCCCAGGGTCTCCTGCAGATTCAGTGCTGTGTGCAGTCTCTGTCCCATGTGCAGATTCAGTGCCGTGTGCAGATTCTGTGTCACGTACAGGCTCAGGGCTGTGTGCAAGCTTCAAGATGCACAATTATACACTGGCCAAGAGGAGGATCCTTCAGGACTCCCATGGGGGACTGGGGTGGGGGGGGGGCTTTGGGGAAGGTGGGCTGAGTGCATGGCCCACTGGGGTTTGCAGCTCCAGAGGAACCAGTCTCAGGATGGACAGTAGGAAAGGTTACCCAGAAATGGTTTGGGGGAAATGGTGGTAAGTTTGTGCAGACTCCCTAGAACAGTGATGGCGAACCTTTTGAGCTCGGCGTGTCAGCATTTTAAAAAACCCTAACTTAACTCTGGTGCTGTATCACATATAGAAATTTTTTGATATTTGCAACCATAGTAAAACAAAGACTTATATTTTTTATATTTATTTTATATATTTAAATGCCATTTAACAAAGAAAAATCAACCAAAAAAATGAGTTCGCGTGTCACCACTGACACGCGTGTCATAGGTTCGCCATCACTGCCCTAGAAGGACTGGCTGGTGTTTTGCAGGGAGTTGTCATTTGATGGTATGCAGATGAGGGGCACCACCCACCCAGGCCAGTGAACTGAAATGTCACCCCCTTAATGCCCAAGGGCAGATGATGGCAGACCTGGGGTTTACATCTCAGAGACGGAGGCAGTCAAGGCCTAGTTCCCTGAACTGCCACCCTTGCTGCTGCTGCTAAGAGGGAGGCCACCTCACCTGCCTCCTCCCTGCAATGCCCTGCTCAGGCCCGAGCCCAGGCACAGGAAGGAAGTGCTTTGGGCAGAGGGGAGAGGAGGCAAGAGGAAGATCATTAAGATAGATAGATGATAGATAGATAGATAGATAGATAGATAAATGGATTGCAAATGAAGAGGTACAAATTATGAGAAGGCTCCCTTCAG
>NW_005871102.1:2283395-2284401 GCF_000147115.1 Myotis lucifugus
GAGTCTAACAGCGGAATTTTACGGGGACAGAAGTTCCCCTCAGAGCCAGGACCTACCTTGTTTCTCTGCAAGGAGGAGGAGGAAGAAGAGGAAGAGGAGGAGGAAGAGGAAGAGGAACAGGAGGAGGAGGAGGAGGAGGAGGAGGAGGAGGAGGAGGAGGAGGAGGGCGGCGGTGGGTAGAGGGGGAGGGGCAGGGCGTGCTGGCAGCTAGAGCCTCCCCAAAGGCAGACTGTGAAACCGAGGCCTGGCCTCCCATGAACAATGAACGAACTCAGATTTCATGAGTGAATTGCGTGGGCATCCATTTAACACCCACTTTTTCCCAGGAATTGGGTGAAAAAGTGAGACCACAACACAGGCCCTGCTCTCAGAAAGCTCATACACCAGAGCCCAGGAAGGAGCAGGTGCCTGAAGCAACGCCACCTTCAAGGTCTATCTCCCTCTCACAAATTGGGGGCCTTTTCTTAATATGCTCAAGCCAGAGCAGGCCACTCTCCATTCCTAACTCGACTCTGCAATCACCTCCCACCCATGTGACCGCCCTTCAGGGAGACAGCAGCCCTAGAGGATGGCTTCTGTGCCTGTTGCTAACTCACTCACGGGTTCATTCGTGTGTCCCATTATTCCTTCACCAAACACGTGTTGGCATGGACTATAACTGCTGAATAGGGCTGTGTTTGGGTCTCTAGCCCTGAAATCTGACAGGCTGTGATTTAAATTCTGACCCTGTACTTTCTTGAAACTCTATGTCTCTGTGTCCTCATTTGTAAAATGGGAATAAAAGTTGTTGCAAGGGTTAAGGGGGGAGTCTATTTAAAGCTAGAAGTGGGCAGGGAGTGACATCTGAGGACAGAAATGACAACAGAAACCCCACATGCAGGACCATGGAGCTGCCGGTTGAATCTGCGCAGCGGGTCACAACTCCAGGTCACCCCAGCCACTCTCCTGCACGATTGGACTCAAGTGAACAAGCCAAGCGCACGGGCAGGCACAGGGGTAGCCAGCC
>NW_005871102.1:2286635-2288874 GCF_000147115.1 Myotis lucifugus
CCGGGTTCGATTCCAGTCAAGGGCACATGCTCGATCCCGAGTGGGGGGCGTGCAGGAGGCAGCCGATCGATGATTCTCTCTCATCATTGATGTTTCTACCTCTCTCTCCCTTCCTCTCTGAAATCAATATTTAAAAAAAAAAACAAAACACCACTAGGCTGGAAGGAGGCTTTGTGTGCTGGGAGAGGGACAAATGGGCTGGGCCAAGCCGGGCCACCTTACCCTTCAAATCCTATTACCACCGCACTGGCCAGACCGTCAGATGTGGAGCAGTCGATTGAGAAGCAGCGAAATCACACCAGACTGAGCACTCAGCGCTGATACCACCACGCCCACAGGCTGCCAGGGCAGGAAGTCAATAGCACTGACCCTTAGCGGACACTCCAGAGGTGGGGGTGTCAGCCGGGCCTCTCACTATCTGTGGGACACTGAGCGAGTCACTCAGCCTCAACAAGCCCCAACACCCTCATCTCACACAGGAGAGAACACGTATCACAGGGCTGAAAGAGCAACGTGCCTTCTCACGAGACAGAGAGGGTGTCAGCACACACCACCGTTCCTGTACGGCCTCATTTCGTGCAGGGTGACGGACAGGCAGGGGTGAGGCATTTCCTAACTACCTGAGAAGAGTCCCACACCTGGGATAGAGAAAGCTGTGTGCACAAACTGTTCTCATTTCGGGGCCAAAGATGGGAGAAAGGAGCCGTCACCAAGCACAGCCTGAAAGCCCACTAGCTTTGGGGGTAATGAGTTAACTGCACATCTGAAATCTGGAAACAGGAGCCACCGTCCTCCACCTTCCTAGCATCTTAACTCCATCACTTATGAGTAATGTGAGGCAAGTTCCTGAGCCTCCGTTTCTTCACCTGTAAAATGGGCGCTCTGGCCCCTACTTCGTGGAGGTGCGACGCCACAGTACAGACGTCACCCAATCGTCACCGTGTTCATGAACGCCAAGTGCGAGCCACCTTCCCCTTTCCTCCGCCGCCGCTGATTCTAGCCCTTGATCGGCTCAGTCACAGAGATGCTGGGTCACCTGCAAGTGGCTCACCTGCCTGCTCCCGGGTTTCCCTGCCGGTGGACCACCACCCACCACTGAGACCAGCGGCAGGACCCAGTAGGTGGTGAGAGGAAGTAGGGCTGAGACTGGTCAGCATTTGTTAGAAAATTCTCAGTGGATTTAAAGGGAATTAGCGTACCTTGTCTTGGACCAGATGCCACACGGCTCTATGTTTAGAAACTTCGCACCGAGGGAAGGTTCCAGGGCTCCGAGCGTGCTGCTCTCTGGGCCTGGTTCTATAAATACGTCCCCGCGGCCTCAGCAGCTCTCTCCATCCGAACATCCCTGCTCTCGGCAGCTCTGGAAGCACATGGGCTCGAGCCCCGTGCAGCGCTGGACAACGCAGGGCCAGTCTGTCCACTTCCGCTGCGTCCCCCAAGGCCCGGCGCCAGCGGCACCTCACCCGTTTCCTGTGAGCAGGGAGGAAGGGGACGGAGCAAAGACAAAATAAAACCATTGTCCTGAGCAGCTGGAGGGAAGAGGGGACACGGGGCAGGGAGGGCAGAGGGCACCGCCTCCGTGGGAGGCCTGGTGGGACTCCCTACCTTGACTGTTTTCTGAGCGACGAGTGACACAGGCCTGCCCGCTGCGGAGACGAGGGCAATGCAAGGGTCTTCTCTCCTCACTGAGGAGCCGGATCCTGAACACCTACGTGGTTTGGGGAAATGAGCCTGAGGAAGAGAGCAGGGAAGTCGCAGGGAAAGCAAAGAAGCCGACGCAGCCCTTCAGTCCCTGTCCCCAGAGCCTGTCCCTTCCACAGCCTCTCTGTGCGTGGGCGTGTCTGTGCGTGGGCGTGTCTGTGCGTGGGCGTGCCTGTGCGTCGGCGTCTCTGTGCGTGGGCGTGTCTGTGCGTCGGCGTCTCTGTGCGTGGGCGTCTCTGTGCGTCGGCGTCTCTGTGCGGGGGCTTTCTCTGTGCGTCGGCGTCTCTGTGCGTCGGCGACTCTGTGCGTGGGCGTCTCTGTGCGTCGGCGTCTCTGTGCGTCGGCGTCTCTGTGCGTGGGCGTCTCTGTGCGTCCGGGGCTCTGTGCGTCGGCGTCTCTGTACGTCGGCATCTCTGTGCGTGAGCCTCTCTGTGCGGGGGCATCTCTGTGGATAGGGCGTCTCTGTGCGAGGGCCTCTCTGAGGCGTGGGCCTCTCTTGTGCGTCGGCGGGCAAGGTGGATGACTAATCATTTTGAAA
>NW_005871102.1:2289409-2315868 GCF_000147115.1 Myotis lucifugus
GCCGGCCTCCTGGGGCCTTGCCCGCCAGGTCTGACTCCTAGGACTCCTGTAGCCCTCGGCCTCCCTGGGCCCCGGTGCGCATGGTACGGGGGCTCGTGAGGCCAGCCCACAGCTGTGACATCCAGGGGAGATGTTTCTAAAATGGCAGTGCGATGAGCAGGTGCATAGAGCTACCTTGAAGACATCGTGGGTTCAGTATGCGTCTGGGAACCGGCCGGGGACCAGCTCCCTCACTAACGTGGTTTCCCTGGGAAAGGCTTTCCAAATGCCCAGCGCCGGGCCGATTCATTCACAGGCAGGGGCTCTGCACACGCCCACAGACATGGGACCCTCCCTCAGACCTGTCCCCCGCCCTCAGGTAACTTTGGGGTTCACTTAGTGACGTGGCACCGCTCACCTGAGCCACTATTTGGAGAGTTGGATGGTTTGCGTTAAAACCCCCGTGTCACATTGAAGAAATTATAGGCTGGTTCCCGAGAGACTTGCAAGTAGAATTAAATAGTCAGCAAGATGGCAGGGTTAAAAGTCAAGAAAGCAATTTTTTATAAAACCGACCTCATCTCATTCTGTAGTGTTTCCTATTTACATTGAAGAAATGTCAATTCTTGACTTTAGGCCTCACAAGAGACGAGGATTTAAAGGCATTTATGAGACAGATATGTCATTGATAAGACAATAACTGCAGAGAGAGGCATGCCTGGCAGTGTTGAGTGGGTTAGATCCGGGCACAGCTCTTCCATTTCCCGACCGGACTGCCCACTCGTGCCCCTGTATCCAGTGCAGTCTGTGGCTGTGTGGGTGGCTGCACCTATGGTTCATGGTAGGAAAGAGCAATGAGAACCATGCAAACTATGGTGACGGGTGGAGACGCGACACTGCTGGTGAGCACGCAGATAGCAAATTACAATGTTGTACACCTGAGACTTACATAATGTTATTAACTGATGTCACCTCAATTTAAAATTGTTTAAAGAAAAAGATCTAGCCCTGACTGGTTTGGCTCAGTGGATAGAGCATCAGCCTGCGGACTGAAGGGTCCCAGGTTCGATTCCGGTCAAGGGCATGTACCTTGGTTGCGGGCACATCCCCAGTAGGGAGTGTGCAGGAGGCAGCTGATCGATGTTTCTCTCTCATCGATGTTTCTAACTCTCTATCCCTCTCCCTTCCTCTCTGTAAAAAATCAATAAAATATATTTTTTTTAAAAAAAGAAAAAGATCTAACAATAAAAAAGAAATGTGCTAACTCTTCTTTGATTTGCACATCAGATCAAGTCACATGGCAGGTGGAGAATCCAGGTGCAGAGTCTGGGGCAGGAACTGACATCAGGAAGGACTACAAAGCCTTGACTGGGCTCCATCAGGTTCTGGGACCATATGCCAGATCTCGGGTTTGGGTAAGAGGGGGGTCTAGCCGGAACCCACTCTGCAGTAGAGCGCACTCCTTGTGCAGTCTGGACAAGACGAGGAGATGAGGCCAGGATTCCAGTGGTGACAGGTCAGGGCAAAGAACAACCTGGAAGGGCAGAGGGTGGAGGTAGGAGGACCTGTGGTTCCAAGTCCCAAGTGTTGTCTGTGGCTGGCTTCCCGGGTACAGATGGTCAGAATTGTGCAGTTCAACCCCCCTCACAGCTCATTAATGACCACTTATGGCTGGGACTGAGGCACAGCCTAAAGGGAGCAAGTGACCAGGTGATGGATTTGTCGGGTGAGAAACCAGAAAGTACTTCATGCATATTTTTGCCTGGAAGAGTGATAGGCCTTCTTTGGTTTTCAGGTGTGAAACAGAGAGGACCCCGATGTGACGTGCTCCCTCACAGCCCGTGGTACCTGTGGCGCCACATTCTGGGTGGGGCTGGCTGCGGTTCTATGAGATCTCCAGGGCCTTCCTCTCCATAAATCTTGGGCCCCTGAGAGTCCTCCGGAGCCTGTGCTCCCGAGAGCTGCCACCACCCATGGCACTGCCAGGGACATGACCTTTGCCCTCCCCACAGAGGACTTTGGGGCACAGCTGCTTCTGCTTCAGCTGCAGACTCCTTTCCATCTTCCATCGCCTTCAGTGTGGGGCTGAGCCAGGATGTCTTCAGCCTTCCCCTCCTGTCAGGTAGCTCGAAAGCCCCTTGCTCCTTTGCCAGCTTCGCCCTCACTGCACACCACCTCTTGAGGGTCTTCAGGTGGGCTCAGGGACTCAGAAAGGGGCTAGAGCCCAGAGAAAGACAGCCATGTATCACTCATTCCAGTCATCTGAGACACTTGACATGCCCTCAGATGACCATCCCCAGGAGGACCTCCTGCAGTCCAGCTGATCGCTTGGGGTGCTATTGGATCCCTGCCCAGGAGAGAAATAGAGCAGGGACACCCTCTGGGGGTCAATGCAAATCCAGCTCCCCTCCCTCGCCTGCCCCTGCCCCTGCACACACAGTGGGCCATGCAGAAGGCTGAGGTCAGGGCCGTGACATGCTGGTGTTCTTCATGGAACAGGCAGTGGGTGGCTGAGCTCCAGAGAGCCTACCACATGGCTTGGCTGAGGAGACCCGTCTGTGGTGCTGTGGGTGCCAAAAACCAAGGACTAACAGTCTAGCTGGCTGGTTCTGCATCTAATAAACTTTTCCATCATTGGGGGGAAATGAAAAACCCAGCTTGAGCTCTGACTGGGGTCCTGACGCAACATCTCATTATTCCACCAACATCATGAGTCAACTCACCTTCCCCATCACCAAGGAGTTAATGCTGGACCGACCACCTTCCCTCTCTTTCTGGGCCCCACTGCTCCTCTCTCTGTACCTGTGGCCCAGCCAAGCTGCTCGGCTCAGCCTCTGGGCCTTCCACATTCCTCCAGACGCAGGCTCGGACCCACACAGTGGGACTAACTTCCAGGCTCCCTGCCTCTCCCTGCCTCTTATCCCCCTGGAAGCACCTGGACTTGTCCTTCTGGCTGTCCTGGCTCCTGCAGCTGCCACTCACTAACCAACAGCCCAGCAGGAACGCTTAGGGTCTCAGGCTGACAGAAGCCTCAAGAGCTCATCCTGTCCACGCCCGTCTCCTGCCTGGCCTGCACACACACCTTTCTGGTACAATGGTGCTCTCACCTGCTTAAGGTGACCCCAAAGGGAGACTGCAGTTCACCTCATTGATCCCACCCAGAAGTGAATATTTCCCCAAGGAAGCTTTGACTTCCCAATTCACTGTCAAAACCAAGATTTTCCTGGCCCATCCACACACTGGCAGCCCCTCACCCCATTACCCCCCAGGCCTCCCCCTCTCCAGGCTAATTCCAGTTCCTCCATCCCCCCGAACCATTTCCGGGCCCCCTAATCACCCTGTTTCCTCTGTAGATTCCAGAAGGCCGCCATTCAATCTGCCTTAGGATCCCTTCAAGGAGGCAATTCCTCTTTAGCATCAGAGCCACTGGCCATTTCCTCATCCAGAAGCACTGCCCATGGGTCACACAGGCCGCCCAGCAGAGGCCCTGCCTGACTGGCGGGCGTGAGGCCTGGGCACACACAGTGGGGCCTGGGGACGCTCAGTATGAGGGCTGCACGGGCACACAGGAGTGGTGCTTGCAGGGCCAGTTGTCTGTTCGTGTGCCCTGAGGATTGGGAATGGGTGGGCAGGAGTGGGGAGGAGTATCGTGGGTTGATGGGCCATTGGGAGAGGCCCTGTGGGCTTTCTTGGCTGAGCACTGTGCCAGGGAAACAGGGCATGGAGCTGCTGCCCACTGGGCACTAGAGGCTGAGGGCGGGCAGGCAAAATAGGGGCCCAGACCCTGGTACTCAGTTTGCATGGACCCCTTTGAAAAATCACATAAATGCTATGGACCACACACACAAGATTTCCCCCACAAATTTATGGGTGTGGCTGACCTTCCAGGGCCCAATGGACCTAGGTCCATCCTCCTGTCTGGCCTCCCAGGTCCCTCTGCGCTGTCACTCCAGGCCCAGCCGTGCAGTGCAGCCTGAGTGGACAGTGGTCACCCTCTTCCTTCTGCCCCAAGGACCCTGGGCCCAGCCAGACAAGAGAGCTCTTTCAGACTGACTCTGGCTCCCAAGGGATGAGAACGGGTGGGGGTAACGCTTCTGCGGTGGTTGTTTTCCATCTGACGCAGTTTGCTGTCTTGCAAACACAAGAGCTGTGACTTGTATAGCCAGGATTTGTGGCTGGTCTGTCACGTTTGATGTTTGTCACATTCCTTACGGGTTCTTCCCCTTGGGGTTTGGGGCACAGGGCACAGCCCTCCTGCAGTCCAGCTGATGGCTTGGGGTGCTGTTGGAGCCCTTCCCAGGAGAGAAATAGAGCAGGGATACCCTCTGGGAAGGCTTGAAGGGCCTCCAATAATCAATAGCACAGCCCTCATCCATCGGGGATCCTGTGGGTCTGTGGCCTACTAAGCGCTCCCTGTCTGTCGATAACCCACTATTACTGATCTCTTGCTGGTGCTCAGAGGCCAGCTTCCATTTGCCTGGAGAAAAATAATGATTGTTTGTTAGTTGGAAGGAAATGTTCCACCAGAAACAAGCTTTGGGGTCAGAGCTAGGACCCATGCAGCCCTGCCCTGACCCAGTTCCTGCCTGCTTGAACGCCTGTGCTGGTGCCTGGGGGCCGGGGTCCATCAGCAGCAGGTGACTAGGGCTACAGGGGCCGTCACACAGCCAGGTACACACTGGCACCCTGACTTTTTCACAGCTGGTGCAAGTGGTGTGGGGGCACCCCAGCTCGTCATTTAACCTCTCAGCTCCTCAATTTCCTGTCAAAAGGACTGACCCAGGTCCAAGTTCATGAAGAAGGAGGGCCCTCATGTCAAAGCCTTTCTCAGGGACCTGATTCTCATCATCCACTTGCCTCCATCATAGCCCTGAGATGTGATGGCTATCATTCCCATTACACAGACAAGAAGACTGAGGCCTGAAGTGCTCAGGGATGAGCTCACCAGCCCTGTAGGAAGCGGACTCCCGATTGTGGCTCTTCAGCTCCACACTTCTGTGTTCTCCTACGACACCCGAGGTCGGGCCTGTCCCCACAATCATCTTCCCTCCTTATACTCCTGACCCCATGTAATGAGAAGAATGCCCTCCAAGTTTCCAGAAGAGCCATGGTGTCTTGGGGGAGTGAGAGAAATGCAACTGGTGTGGGTGGACATAAGGAAGAGAAAACAGGGAAGGGCCTTCAAGAACAATTGTCACCAGTTCTGTTTGGCTTTGTCTTATAAAAATTTTCTTTTCAACATTCATGGGATGAAGGTCCACACAAGTCTGTTCAGGCAGAGCCAGTTTCCGAGAGGCCTGACAGCTAACATTTCAGGATGTACATGCACATTTCAAACATCCCTCCCAAGGGCAGCTCTGGAACCGTCTGGAATATGTTTTCATGATTAGATGAGGTGTGTGTGTGCATGCAGGTTGCTGGCTGCTGTTTGTTTTCTTCTCTCTCTCTCTCTCTCTCTCTCTCTCTCCCCCCCCCCCCCCCCCTTCAAAGGGTTGTTTTCATTGTGCTGGGAATCTGGCTCTACTTAGAATGTCTTACAACAGCACAGATGGCCCCAAACTAATGCCATCTTACCGGGCCGGGGGAGATGTCCCCATGGGGTCCTGTCCCATCTCCCCACACCTGTCTCCCTGGGCGTTCTGGAACGCCCCATCTGCAGCTGGCTCTGCCTCCCTCCCGCACCCTGTCTGCCCTCCCATCAGACCTAGAAGTGCAGGTCGCCCCTGCCAGTGGGCAGACACCCTTGCTCCTTGCTCCTTGCTCTGACTGAGACAGGAAAATTTCCTGGTCCCTTAAGTCTCCAGCCTCAATCAAGGGTGCAGACCCACCCAACCTCAAGGGGGAGCTGGCCTGGCAGCATTCGCTCAAAGCCATGGCTCTCAGAGAGCAAGAGAGATGCCCTGTTTCACCGATTTTTGAACTGAAAGTGCTAGGAGGGGAGAGATGTGTCTTTACAATACAGGATGAGAGGGAAAGGTCTGGGGGTTTCAGCAGCAGCAAGCTCAGTTCTTATGGTAGCCGACCACCCTCCCTCCCCAGGACTGCCATGCCTTTACTCACCCGAGCAGGTCTGAGTGCTGTGGGGGCCTCAGGCACTCACTCCCATTCATTCATTCATTCATTCATTCATTCATTCATCAAGCCAGACATGGTTCTAAAAATCAGGGATATGGCAGAGATGGGGGAGAACATGAGGAAGGGAGAATAAATAACTTACAGAATAAATGAAAAGTGTTAAGTGAACTGAAAAAACAGCAACAATATAACAAGAAAAGGAGTCCTGGAAGGGGATGATGGAGAAAGTTTAAACATCATGTGAAGAAGGTGAAAACTCAAACCGTGCAGGTACCTGGGGGCAGAGCAATCCAGAGAAAGTGAGCTGCTTGCACTGTGCCTGCGGCTGAGCTGGGCAGTGCAAACAACAGGAGGTGAGGCTGGAGAGGTGACGAGACCACACCCTGTAGGTTTATGGGCCCCTGTAACTGCCGGCTGTTCTTCTAAGTGCAACAGGGCCGCTAGATTGCTTAAGGTTCTAGTTCTGATGTGTGTTTGAAATATACATGTGCTGAAAGTAATATTAATGCCAGGAGGCTACACCAGAAAACTGGGGAGAGCAGATGGCAGGGGGACCCTGAATGTATTTTGAAGATAGGGGCCAATAGGGTTAGCTGGTGGCTCAGATACGGGGGTGCAAAAAAAAAGAGTTGATGATACGTCTTTGGATGTGGCCTTAGCAACTGGAAGGTAAAGCAGGTCTGTAGGGGAAATGCTGTACCCAGGCTTACAGCTGAAACCAAGGCTCCAGTCCGGACTCTCTAATTTCAGAGTTGGCCACATCATGCTAAGAAGGCTCAGTGGAAATAGAATGAAAGGCCTCTGCCCACAGGAAATGCAGTGCAGTCCAGGGGACTGTACAAACGCATGGAAAATTCCTGAGGCTGTTTGTATCCAGAGCTGCTTCACTGCCCGGGAATCAGGAGGACAGGATATCGAGGAGCGTCGCAGGCTGTCTAACTCTTCAAGGAACTGTTGTCAGCAGGGTTCCTAGCTTGGCTCCCACCACCTCTGCAGTGAGGACCCCTGCTGACCTCCATCCCTTACCCCACCCCCGTGGGGGCCTCAAACTTATCCCCCTGGTTTGATTGACTGCCAGGAAATAAACAACAACAACAAAAAATCTAGATTAGCAAGGCGGCATCTGCTGCTCCTGGGAAGTTAAACAATTGCACTTCGAAATAACAGCTCGACACGGAACAGAAGAGATGTCACGAGGCAGGGTATGATTAATTGCCAAATGAATTATTGAAGCTATAATTGCTGAGGAGTTCAGAGGAGCGCATGATTGCCGTGGTGGGTATGGTCAGGGGAGGCCGGGGAGGAGGGCGGCGTGGGCACAGCCTTGGTGAAGGGTATTCCTGGAGAAGGTGCAGAGGTGGGATGGTTTGACTCTGGTGACAGGAGCTCACAGGAGCTGAATTGCAGCCAGACCTGCCCACCACAGGCACCTCCCTCTGATGACCCCATTCTCACCTTGGCCTTCTACCTGCTCTCTGTAAGGTCTGAGTTCTCGTCCTCCACCCTTCTCTGGCCCAGTGACCTCCTGTGCCTGTGCCTCAATTGCTCAGTCTGCAAGAGTGGGCTGAGAAGAAATGTCTTTCACCCGTAAGAGAGAGAAAGCATGTCTCTAAGCCTGGAGTGGAGAAGTATGAAATCATCAAGGTTTGCTGAACTAATTTTTATAAGGGCAAATACACAGGGAGCCAGATCAGACTCCTGGCGTGTCAGCAGGGCATAAGCCTAGGCTTAGAAGTTTTATTGACCTGAGACTCAATCCCTGCTCTGTCTTATAATGGCTGTGTGATCTTGGATAACTTGCTGAACCTCTCTGACCCTCACTTTTCCCATTTGTAACGTGGAGCTGTGTATGACTGTCTCATAGGTTGCTTTGAGAATGGCCTGAGATAATGTATGCCAGATGCGCAGCCCAGGGTGGGCCGTGGTAGCCTAGCTCCATAAATGGTGGTGATTATTGGCGAAGGGTGGTCTAACAGGTAACATCTAAAACAGCTGCTTTTATGGTCCCCATGGACAGTGTCCTAAGGGTGTGACATTCTATCACTACTCCAAGTGGCAGGGAAGCAGCATGGTGAGGGCACAGGAGCTGGAGGATAAAGCAAGAAAGTGAACATAAGGGGCTGGTGCAGCCCAACACGACCAGCTAATGGAGAGAAGCAGTGGCTGCCTGGGCGCCCGCAGTGTGTTGGCAGAAGCCGGGAATTGGAACCCAGGCTGTAGGATGCCAAGCTGTGTGCTCATTATAATGATAATTAGAAAGACTATGCAGAGATGTAAAAAAATGGTGCTTTATGAAAATGGCAGAATATAAAGCACTGGTTGCAACTGAATAAAAATGTTAAGATAATTAAAACAAAAAGAGCCCAAGCCATTGTGGAATGAGGCTCACGTGAGAGTGAGGCTAGGCCTACTCTGCATGTCCTTTTGTTTTACGGGCTTTTCCACCTCAGCAGCCTCCCCAAGGGCAGTCTCTGCACAGGGAGAGGGCAGCATCTCTGCCTCTTCTCCCGACCAGACCCGTTGTGGGAAAAGGCTCAGGTTTGGCTGTCAACCTGTAAACAAGCACCAGTGGCAGTTCTCTCTGGGAGTCCTCTGCGTGAGGAGGTTGCGGGCACTGGCCCTCAGGTGGAGGGTTAGCAGGGGAAGCGGTGCTGGGGAAGGCAGTGCAGCCTGGCCCTGGACCGGAAACGTGGGTCGGGAATGGCAGTGGGAGGCCAACCTTTGGCTCAGTGTAAGAAAGAACTTTTGAGCAATCAGAACAGCCGACCGCACAAGCCTGTGAAGCAAGGAGCTCCCTGTCGCTGAAAGTGTTCAAACTAAGGATGGATGAGCTATGGGCAAGGGGCTGGGACAGGGAGGAAGCCTGAACTGGTAGGAGGTGGGCCTGGATCAGTGGGTCCCAAACCTACCTACCCCCTCATCAGAATCTTTGGGGGTGCTTTCCAAAATACAGGTTCCTGGAGCTCCGCCCAGGCCCACTGAACCAGAACCTTCAGCATTTGCACCAGATAAGCTCCTCGGGATGCTGAGGAGGCACACAGGCTGGCCCGGGGCCCACAGGCTGGCATTGCCCCCGTGGCCTCAGAGATACTACTCAGAGCCCTGCTGGGAGGCGCAGCTCTGGGCACCGGGCGCATACTTGTGCCTGCACATAAGCAGCTGTTCCTTCTCCCAACCCCCGGGGGAGCTGACGGTGACAGGGCTAAGTCCAGTTCAACCCTCCTCCAGCCTCGCCTTGGGAGGGCAGGCACTCTCCTCCTGGCACCTGCCCGAGCCAGGACAGGACGAGCAAAGTAGAGTCAAAACACGGTGTGCCCATAAGGAAGGAGTGCTGCACAGGAGTTTGCATTTAAGCTGGCAAACCGAGTATCACATTTCTTTTTCTTTAAATTGACTCAAATTCAAGTTCAAGGCTCCACTACTTCTGGCTTGAATAAATTTACCCTCAGTCACTCTACAAGCCTCGTCTCTCACCCAGGATCTTACACAAACTGAAGTTTTGAAGAAAACCTTCTGGTGGTTTCTGAGTTCAACAGTCCAGTCCTCAGCTTTCTCGTGGAAAAGCAGAAGTAGCCCCTCTGAGGACACAGTGAGATAATTCCTGTAAGGTACATGGGACAGTGCCAGGCATGGAGCACTCAATAAACAATGGCGTTGTTGTTGATCTGTCTATACTATTTACTACTGAGACACCGCGGTCCCTCCAGGCTCACATCACCCTTAGCTCCCAGGAAACTTCAGGAAGAAGCCAGAAAGCTCCTTTGACCTGCTGCTATTTTCCCAATTTGCTTTCACCAAATAGTTCCCAGCTCCTCACTCTGGCCCAGTTCATTCTGGGGGAACCCATCTCTCTCCCTTCCCTTTGGCCCAATGGCACACGCTTGTCATGTGTTTAGTCTTGTACCAGGGCATGCAGAACTGCTTTGAGGCGGCCAGGAGAAATGGAAGATGGGAAAAATATAGGGAGAATAAACGTCTACTTCAGTGAGTGGAGCTGGGACTCACATCCAGAAACCTGGAGCCCCCAACACCCCCAACTAACCACATCCTCACACAGTTGGCCAATGTGATGGCTGCTGGCGGCTTAGTGTCTGTGGACAGGCCACTCTACTTTGAAAGAGGCTCTGGGGACAGAAGGTTCAGAGGACTGGTTCTCTGGTGGTAAAGTCTGTAGACCTCCAGGGAAGCTAGAAATATTGAGGATGAAGCCTTCCATGGCCCCAAATCACACCCCACAAGCCACAGGCCCACCATAACCTCATTCATTCATTCATTCAGCCAGTGCATCAACGCAGTTTCCCCTGCATGCCTGCTCTGTGTCAGGTGATGCTGGGTGGGCGCTAGAGAGACACAGGGAACAGTCCTGGCTAAGGCTCGAAGCCACAAGAGGCCAGACTTAGAGACTGGAGCTGGGCCATTAGGTTTTACATCCTGGCTCCTGCCTGTTCCTCCGCCAGGGCCAAGCACAGGCAACCAGGTCAGACGGCCAGGCCCTGAGAAACCTGCAGTAGTGTGCAACACACTTTTTTGTGTAAATATGTCCCAAATATTACATGGGACATATTATACTGAAACATCAGTTGCCATTTATCTGAAATTAAAATTTAACTGCATGTCCTGTATTTTCATTTGCTACATCTGGCACCCTTAACCCCAAGCAGCACCCATCCCTAATCCATGGCCCCTAGGAAGCCAACCACCGGCATTTTCCACATCCTATAGAAGGGTTTGTACATGTACAGAGCTGGGCGCCATACAGAGAGGATAACAAAGGCCCCAGATCGCAGAGATAGTAAAAGCTTGGTGCCTTCCCAGGTCCTTATAGGCCGGGCCCTGTCCTAAGTGCTGACCTGTATTACTCACGTTAATTCATTTAATGCTCACAACCACCGCATAAGGTACATGCTATTCTTACCCCCGCTCTACAGGTCACGGGCCTGAGGAACAGAGAATTGAGACCACACAGCTAAGAAGGACAAAGCCAAGCAGACCTGGGACATGAAAGCAACTCCCCAGCCTGTGACATGGACTTCATTTTTTATAAAAACGGACCCGGGACTTGTACTGAAAAGAAGGTGGCACTGTGCACTTGTTGGTGCTGGAGCTGCCAGATGGCGGTGCCACCAGGCCATTCTCCCTCTCCAGTGTCACATATAACTGTTGAATTGTATATTTATTCATACAAACACAGATGCATTTACATTCCAAGTACTGGCAGAACATTAACCAGCTGCCGGCGCTGTCTGTCCCAGGGACTGTTTGGTGCACTGCCACCAGCAGGCAGCCTCACACAGGCAAGGGGTTGTCACTCCCACAACAAGTCAAGCTCACACACTGGGTTCCTCCAGCACACTCCCAGGCCCGGGTAATATCCGCACCTTTTCCGACACTTTACACATTATAACACATGTCTACAGCTTGTCTCTTGCAAGAGAAGGCACGCCCCCAAAGCAGACAGCATGCCTTCCATCACTTCACTTAAATGTTTCTGAATGCTTACTGTGGGTCAGGAACAGAGCTAGGGACTAAGATTAAGTGTCCCTAGAGAGGTACTGACAAGCCCATGGTGGCAGAGCCGGGTGGCAGAGACAATGAAAGAAACCAGCTTCATACACTAGGAAGTGTCCTAAGAGGAGTGCTGGGTGCAGAGGGAGGCAGTGGGGCCAGGCAGGAAGAGCTCTGCAGAAGCTGTGAGCGTGCAAGGGACCTGCGGGATGCAGTCATGCCCTCCTCTGCTGCCCTCCGCCAGGCTTACTTCCCAGCAAGGAAGGGAAAGGGGAGGAGGGAGGAAGCAGAAACATAGGGTGGGCAACATTTTCAAGACGAAGAAGGGAAACAGAACAGAGGCTACCGTGGGGTGATTTGGTTTTTGCTGCTGCTTTTCTGGGTGAGGATAATTAAATACAGAGGGAAAGGATCCTGCACAGAGGTAGAGGTTGCTGGTGCAGGAGGGAGGAGGGAGAGTGGTCAGTACTACAGAGCCCAGTCCCTGAGGGGTGGAGGGTGGGCCCTGTCTAGGTGAGGGATGAGGAGAGGACACGCCACCCTCCCTAGGCTTAGGGAGTCTCAGCTCCATCTTCTTTGTGCTGGAAACAACAGTCCCCCAGTGGGTGATGACGGGGTAGGCAGGG
The DNA here is from genome assembly GCF_000147115.1 of Myotis lucifugus. Lineage (NCBI taxonomy): Eukaryota > Metazoa > Chordata > Mammalia > Chiroptera > Vespertilionidae > Myotis > Myotis lucifugus. The sequence continues at coordinate 2,301,595 of NW_005871102.1, forward strand.
GTGGGTGGTGATTCAGACAAAAGCTTGAGGACAGAAGTGAGGGTTTCAATAGCCACTGTGTGGACAGGAGAGAACCGAACAGGTTCATGTTCCTTGTATCCAGTCCAGAACATGATCTGGAGTTGGTGCCCAAAATGTTTGATGAACTTGACTGACCTGACTCCATGCCCCCATCCACGGGGTTCCCCCACCTGATCCCACAGTTTACTATGGTCTCCAAGACTCCAGACCTGAGCCCCCCTTATCTGTAGCATTTTCTTGTTCCCTAGGCCCCACCCATCTGTTGGAGGTGAGGGTGGGATTAAAGGGGCGGTGCTTAGGAAGTGCTGGGATGACAAGCAGAGGGAAGCTCTGATGAGAGGGCAGGGGAGCAGCCTGGAGCCTCCTGAGAGAATCCAGAGGGTGTGGAGGAAGGAGACCCTCCAGGGAGGCAGGCCTTTTTGTTCCTGCTCTGCCAGTAAATAGCTGTTATCTGGGGCTAATGCACATTAACCTGCCCAGTTTTCATCTGAAATCATCTTCAGCTTCCACTTGCAGCTCTATGGGTGTGACTGCTCCCCTGATAACCAATCTTTTCTTTTACCAATAGTCACAATTCCTTCTCCCCTCTCTACTCTTGTTGCCTGGGAGAGAAATAAAACTAAAAGGACTCCTGTAGAGATGATGCAGATTTTCAGCCCTTAGTCACCTCCTACTAAAAATCTCCAGGGAGAGAATGCACTGGGCATGTGGTAGGAAAAGGGACATTTCAGAAATTTCACTTTGTGCATTTCCCCAAGCCAGCTTTTCGTGGCCATTGTGATGGTGGCTACTGGCAGGTCAGCTCATAGGCAGATGCCATGTGCAGAGAATATGCGCAGTAATACCATTTTATGGGCCCAGTGAAACTTCCAGAATAGCTAACCTAACCTTTCAACTTCCCATCTTTTGTTGTTGCCAATATTTATTTTATACTTCTTATTCATAATAAAGAGTGACTAAAATTTTGTTATGCATATGCTAATGTTGCCCTGTGTTCATGGAGTGCTTTTTAATTTCCAAGAATGCTGAGGCCTTTCCAAAGATATATTACTGAAACTGTACTGCAAAGCTTTGCAATTCAACAGCACAGGAAGCCCACACCTCAGTGAGAAGACTCTCCTGGAACTGCTTCGTCTGGGAAGTGGGAGTACAAACATGGTCTTTAAACATGAAAAAAAAATTTGAAAAAATAATGAGCTAGCTTTTAATAGTGGCTAATATGGGGGAAAAAGTAATTTTGTTGCATCTTTCAAAATTTAACCCCTCCAAATGAGCCAGAGTTCAAACATTAGCCATAACATATGTATGCTTACCAGTAAGATACTCAGTCATTCCAAGAAAACATCTTTGGTGAGTGCTGTGAGCTGAGAAGCTTCTTTTATGTTCAGAAAGGAAATTTTAATAACTCAGGATGAAAGAACCAAAGTGGGCGGGGGGGGGAGTCAATCTTGCAAAATACCCTCTGCTTTCCCAACTCAACAGGCTACCTTAAGCACAAATCTTCCAGAGTATCGTAAAGATATTTATATTCCACTCAATAAAATGTCCAAAGTGTCTTATTGTTTACTGAGCTTTAACAGAAAGGTGTCCCCTGGTTCTCCAAAAATGCACACACCAATATACATCAACACTGCATGTGCGCACTCCTGTGGAAATTGCTATGCAATGCAACAAGGAAAGCTTTTAGTTATGTGGTGTGCCCTCCAAAATGGCCTTCCAGGTTCCTGTGCTAGACACACACCATTATGGAAAAAGAACACCATTGTTTGGTGTTGGGAAAATTGGACAGACACATGCAAAAAAATGAAACTAGACCACCAACTTACACCATACACAGAAATAAACTCAGAATGGATAAAGGACTTAAACGTAAGATGGAACACTATAAAAATACTATAGGAATCCACAGGCAGCAAAATCTCAGACATATGCTGAAGCAATTTCTCCACCGATAAAGCTCCTAGAGCAAAGGAAACTAAAGAGAAAATAAACAAATGGGACTACATCAAAATAAAAAGCTTTTGCACAGCAAAAGAAACCATCAACAAAACAACAAGAAATCCCACTGCATGGGAGAACATATTTGCCAATGTTATCACCAATAAGGGTTTAATCTCCAACATTTACAGGGAACTCATACAACTTAACAAAAGGAAGATAAACAACCCAATCAAAAAATGGACAATGGACCTAGATACTTTTTGAAAGAAGACACAAGGAAGGCCAAGAGACATATGAAAACATGCTCAAAGTCACTAATCATCCAAGAGATGCAAATCAAGACGACAATGAGGTACCATCTCACACCTGTCAGAATGGCTATCAGCAACAAATCAACAAACGACAAGTGCTGGCAAGGATGTGGAGAAAAAGGAACCCTTGTGCACTGCTGGTGGGAATGCAGATTGGTGCAGCCACTGTGGAGAACAGTATGGAGTTTCCTTAAATGACCCAGTGATCCCACTTCTAGGAATATATCCCAAGAAACTAGAAACACCAATCAGAAAGGATATATGCACCCCTATGTTCATAGCGGCACAATTTACCAGAGCTAAGATTTGTAAACAGCCTAAGTGCCCATCAGCAAATGAGTGGATTAAAAAAACTGTGGCACATCTACACAATGGAATACTACGCTGCAGTAAAAAAGGAATTCTTACCATTTGCAACAGCATGGATGGGACTGGAGAGCATTATGCTAAATGAAATAAGCCAGTCAGAGAAAGATAAATATCACATGATCTCACTCATTTATGGAAAATAATGAACAATAAACTGATGAACAAAAACAGATCCAGAGACAGATAAGCATCGAACCTCAGAGGGAAGGTAGGGGAGGGTGAGGGGAGGAGAAGAGATCAACCAAAGGACTTGTGTGCATGCATAAAAGCCTAATCAATGGACACAGACACCAGGGGGTTGAGGGCATGAGTAGCGGGGTGGGGGTGGGGGGCAATGGGGTGATAAGGACACATATATAATACCTTAATCAATAAAGAAAAAAATTAAAAGAGAGAGAGAGAGAGAAAGAGAGAGAGAGAACACCATTGCTGCAAAAATACTTGAGTTACCAAAAGCAAACTCCAGAGAGATGGGATTTTTTCATGGCTTTTCTTTTGCTCCTGCCACTGCCACATGGTGAGCACCTAGAACAGAGGTTGGCAAATCATGGCCTGCAAGCCCAATCCAACCAAACTTTTCTATGGCTCATCACCAATGAAGGTTTTTTACATTTTTTAATGCTTGAACAATAATTTTAAAAAATATTGTGACACAATTAAATGAGATCTCAGTGTCCATTCAAAAAGTCTCACTGGAACCCAGCCACACTCATTTGTTTACATTTGGCTGGGGCTGTTTTCACATGCTATAAGGCAGAGTTGAGTAGTTGTGACAGAGATTGTACAGCCCACAAAGCCTAAAGTATTTATTACATGGCTCTTTATAAGTCACCTGACCCCTAGCCTAGACTAGACCACCTTGTAACAGGCACTCCAATTTTGGTGCATGAATAGGACTTGAATTCATTCCTTTTGAGAACAGCCCATATCCATTAGAGGCCACGAGCTGAGGATTCCAACCACGGGACTGAACTGAGTTATTACTAGGCTGCTACTCCACTGAAGCTCACTCACAAAAACATTTCTGAGATAAGGCATTCTTTCGGGTGTATAAAATTAAAGATGAATCTTTAAATTTTGAGTCTAGAAGTATGTCATTATTTATGTTTGCCTTGTTGTTGTTTTTTCTCTGAAAAATCCTTAAGACTATTTCTTAATGTGGTTCTTCCAAAAGGCTCCTAAACCACCAATCACAGACTAGCCCTAACAGAGGGCAAACACAGGGCATATAGGAAAACCCATAAAATCATCCGCAGAGACACTGCAAATACTCTACACAGTAGTTGGTGAACCTAGGCTGTTATCATCTTTGGAAACTTCAACTTAGAATTCATGAGTCCTTACCCACTTCCAAGCCAAGATCTCCTTCAGAACTTGGGCACTAGGGAGTTTGCTTCTGAAACTGATAAAGGGCAAATGATTCACAAAGAACAAATTAAAATGATATGCAAATGAACAGATTTCTTGATTCTCATATTGAGAAGCTGTAATGATCTCAAATAAAAAGAAACAAATAATTGCAGGCACTCACATATCTGAGTGACTAACACAAGATAACTAAGGACTCTATATAGCATAACCTTATTTATTAAGATGAGAGTATCATTCTCAGTCATTAGAACTTAGGGATAGATACAGAGTACAGGGGTTTACTATCTTGCAAAATTATACGATTTGTTAGTGACAAAGTGGAGACTGTAAACCTCCCCTAAACTCCATGTTTGCCTTTCTTTGTAGGGATAGCTGAAACAGATCACTCATTTATTCCGTGTACTTCTCCAGCTTGAACTCGCACTACTGGCTTGCACTTTGGTATATGTTGAAGCTATCCTCATACCTTTATTTTTGACAAAAAAATTTTTTTTAGGTTTATAGAAAAATTGCAAAGAAATCAAGAGTTCCCATACATACTACACCCCATTTCCCCTATTATTAAATCTGATATTGGTATGGTACATTTGTTACAATTAATGAATCAATACTAATACATTATATCAACTTGAGTCCAGTACTTTATTCAGATTTCCTTAGTTTCAGGACCCATCCAGGACATTACATTACATTCAGTCATGTCACCTTAGGCTCCTGGTGGCTGTGACAGTTTCTCACTTCCCTTGTTTTGATGACTTTGACAATGTTGAGGATGACCAGTCAGCTAGTTAGTAGGAAGCCCCTCAGTAGGGATTCATCTGATTTTTTAAAAAATTTAGATTGGGTTATTAATTTTGGGAAGATCCCAAAGTTGAAGTGCCATTTTCAGTACCTCATAGCAAGAGTATATACTAGCATCACCATGACTTACAACTTTTCATGATGACACGGATCAACTGGCTCTGGCAATATTTGTCAGGTTACTCATTTTTTTCTTTTCTTCCTTACTGGACTTTGTGGGAGGAAATCACTATGCACAGCCCATATTTAGAAGTGGCAATTATGTTCCATGAAAAATTTCTCTCTTCTTTCCATTTATTTATTCATTCAATCATATTATTCCACCTTTGGTCAGTAGGAGCTACTCATGCCTTCTTCTTTGCTTCCTTTGGTCTTGAATGTATCCTTGCTTTTCACGATTCAGCTGAGAAGTTACCTCCTCCAAGGAAAAAAAATTCATGGAACCACCCTTACTCCCACTGAACTTTATCTCCTACCATTCTAGTTTATGATTTTTCCCATTACCGTACATCTAAAATTTACATTGATTATGTGTTTATACACTGTATACTTATCCATCTTTCCCTCTGGAAAATAAGCTTTTTGATCATATCTTATTTATTTTGTATGTAGTACATAGTGCCTCACTTGCACAAAGCAGGAGCTCAACAAATATTTCTAGAATGATCATTATGGTTTTCTCTTTAGTCTAGGAATGCCTAACATATTAACCAGAAGCCACACAGAAGCTGGTAAATAACTGACTTGGGAGGAACTACAAGGTGCTACTATTGTGTTAATCGGTCATGTAATCAGGATCTAAGTTAACACTTCCTCATGTCTCACTTCTAAGTAAGCCTATTTCCTGACCATTAATCCCAGTTATATTTGCATAACTACATTAAAAGCAATGAAATTATCAGATTGTTTAGAACCAAAGACTGGGTAGTTTCTAGCACTGCTTACCTTAGAGAAGTGGTGTCCCTAAAATAGCACACAGACATTTTGGTCATGAGTTTCCCAAGTGACTTAGTGCTAGTTCGGAATTGCATAACCACTGAAGAAATAAATTTGCTGAGTTGTATTCTTCATTGTCAGGACTGATGAGAAAATGACTTTAAAAATTAATCAAGACTCTCTCAGATATAGGAACTAATGCTGTGGCAAACTATTAAGCTGAAACAGTTTTTAGGTTAGAGCATGCTATCATCTTTGTTGAAGTCACCATTAACTCTTGACTGATCACCTTCCTACTTGTACTCTTGCTCCATCCATCCACTCACAATAAATGAGATCATGTTGTTCCACTTAACCCTTCCTTGGCACTGCTTTTATAACAAAATTCAAATTCTCAACCATGCCCTAAAAGGCTCCACATATCTAGTGGGCTCCTCTACTTCTTCAAACTCACCCCATACGTGTCTCTTCCTTGTTTATTAATGCCAGCCATGCTCATCTTTCTGAAGCTGTGGCTCAGTCTCATAAATTTTCTGATGTCCAGTAACTCCATCTTGTTACAAGAACTTTACAAAGTTCTTCAATCTTTAATGTTTCAAATGCACATGTTGTGTCTAAGAAACCCTCTACAAATCTGCTGAAATAGAGATTAGACTGAAAGATAAAACCCAAATTCTTCTTGAATTAAAGTGGTTTTTTTTGGGTGTTAGAATGTACATTATCTTTAAGCTTTATTTAACTGATGTTATTTTTCCAAGAAATAGTAATAGTTTGATGTTGACATCCTACAAAAAATACCACAAATTTAAAAATTGTTTCTTACTATTTACAAGAAAAGAAGTTAAAACATAAATTTAAATAAAGCATTGCCTTAAAATAATTCATTAAAAAAATTCAGTCCCTTTGATAACTAAAGTACCTTATTACATCATTCCAAACACATGAAAATTAACATGACCACCCAAAATAAAATATTATTAAAAATCAGATCACATAAAATACCACAACAATCTGCTTCTATTTTAGCACATTCAGAGACATGAACTCTCTGCTTCCTGTTTTGATGATTTTTCTGGACCCATCTGCCTACGTGAAGTTCTTCAAGAGAAGAACCTACACTTGAATATTCCTTCTATACCTCTGCAAAATGTCGTTCGTTAGTCTTAGAAACAAAGGTCAACTAACACTGTTCTGACTGATGACAGGCATAACTTTTGAATGACAGTGACCTTTTCTCTCAGAATTGAGTCCAAAAGTTTATCAACTCCCAGAAGTTAGTAAGATATAACTGTGAAGCTGAAAATAAAAAATTTCACCTAAGTTTGCGGTAAACTCATTGGATGGTAAAAACTATTCTGGCCCTGGCTGGGTGGCTCCGTTCATTGGGGCATTCTGCCGTACACCAAAAGGTTGTGGGTTCGATTCCCAGTCAGTGCACATACCTAGATTGTGGATTTGATCTGTGATTGGGGCTCGTGTGGGAGGCAATAATCAATGTTGTTTTCTCTCTCTCTCTCTTAAAAATAAAAACATATCCTTGGGTTAAGGATTAAAAAAAAACTGATCTGAACTGATGCAAGACTAATTTTAGCCTTTATTAATCCCATGTTAGGTGAAAGTTGTTTTTTTTTGTTGTTTTTTTTGCCGCAGAATATTAATGTGTTTGAGAATAGCACATTTATTTTTCCAGACTCTATTGGAGGGTGTTACAAAACGTATTATCATTCATATAGTTATTCACACCAAGTTTCTCCAAGTGTCTATTTTCAAAAATATATGGAGTTAATTTTGTTTATATCTTTTTCTAAAAAGCATACAGATTTTTAAAGTAGCTCAAACAGAAGGCTTTACATTACTTTTGCTTGACCTGCTATTCTACTAACTTCTTTCCTTCTACAAACTGAAAACTATTTAGAAAAGTAACTAGACAGTTTAAGAGATTACATGGCTTAGAAATTTTGGTAACAGAGCTTCCAATTCTTTACCTATATGCCAGGGACTGGCAAACCATTGTCTGTGGGCCAAATCCAACCCTCTACCCATTTCACTGTTATGCCCACTTGTTTACATACTGTCTGTGGCTGCTTTCCTGCTACAAGACAGAGTTGCATAGTGACACAAACCTTATGACCTGCAAAGCTGAAAATATTTACTGTCTGGCTCTTTAAAGAAAGTGCAAGGGTTGAACTAACTATACATTCTGCCAAGGATGGTACTAATAGCTATGATTGTGTGAAATAAGTTGGTTTGCCTGCATTTAGAGCTTATGACATATACTAGTATGTGTGACACTTCAAAGGCAGAGATATGTCACAGACTGACATTCCCTTTCTGTGTGAATGTGGTCTTAACGAGTCAAAATTTTAGATCTTTGGTCAGAAGTAGAGGGACTGAGGAGTATAGTACTTGCTGACGAGAGAAATCTGGTCAGAGAATGAAGAAAGGAATTTGTATGGTAAAGTTATTAATATTTCCACCTACTGTAAACATTAAATTCACTGAAAGGAACCCACATACTTTTATATTTACGTTGACATGCATAATTTCAAAGAGGTGGGGAAATATGGGCCTTAAAAACTACTCACTGGTACATTATTCTACAGCTCATGTGTGCTGTCTTGAGGAGATTACTGTCTCTTGCCACAACTGACACAAACTTTCCCAGCTCAACCATGGCTCAATAAACTTTTATTACTTTTTGTTATTTACTTTTATTTAAAAGAATTTGTTTCCCTATCACAAAAATTAGATAACTACACCATCAACAGCAGCAAAGTCCACAGAGTTACATTGATGGTGCAGAGTTCACTGGGCATTCCCAATGTCCCAAAGGGCATAAAGGAGGGGGAAAAGTAAAAGAAAAAAATACTCAAAACAAATTCAAAACCCATAATGATGTCGGGGAGAGACTTGTCATGATAGTCTCTATCTTCTTTCACTGTTGGCTGCAGATATACTTCAGCAGGACCACATACAAATTAACTTGAGTAAACCTTTCATACCAACTCCAGCACCTAATTAGGGGGAGAAAAGGATCAGTTTAATAAAAAGTTTAAGAACATATAAAGAGTTTAATGCATCTTTACTATATTGTAAATGGTGAACTAATTCAGGAAAACTTTCGTTCACGGCTAAAATGCCAAAGAATTTGAAGGAATTAGTCATTAATCCTTTCTTGCTTTTAATTCAACAGTTGGATCAATGCTCTGAGATTAGTTATCTCCAGAGTTAACTAGAAAGAAACTGGCTGATGCATAGCATGGATATAACATTTTTGGAACATATACAGGGTGTGGCAAGAGTAGGTTCATAGTTGTATCCACTTTTGAAAATAATACTAAATAAATAATAATACAAGAATAAACTCTATGTTTATTCTTGTATTTTTATTTATTAATTATTGTAATCAAAAGTGGACACAACTGTAAACTACTTTTGGTGTCTTTCCATATTCTTAAGAAAAGTTTAAGTATTGCTGTTTAGGATTTTAAGCTATTTATTTCTCCCATTGATAAAGAGTTTGCAGTATCAAGGTATACAGGACCTAATATTTTGCCTTTGCCTATTATTTCACATATTTTCTAGTTTATCATCTGGTGTCAAAATATTTTGCTAGTTATTACAGTAGAGTCTTGTCATACAAGAAAAGTGAGATATTGCTAAAATTAAAAATGACAAGAAGCAATGATCAGTTATAAAAAGAATAGAAGAAATGGCTAAGAAAGAACATAGAACATGAGAAAAATTACAAGCCACTGTCAAAAAGAATGTAAAATGGAGGGTGCAATTCTAGGTGGCAAAGAATTAAAGGAGCAACTATTCCCCCTCCTGTTAGTGCTAAGGCTTGACTTATACCTGTGCTTCCATAATGGTTTTTGTCTTTATGGTTAGCAAGCAGGCTACTTAACATAAGAGGTGAATGCTGTTGAACAAAATCTTAGATTTATCACTAAGATTCTATAAGTGCATATGTAACTTTGAGCTTCTGTAGCTACTTTAGCAATTCTAATTGCCTCAAAGGCCAAACTCACAGAAGGATAAGGTGCAGCTTTTTCAATAAATGGCTTGTCATGAGAATAAGAGAAAGGGAGACTGAGAGACTACAGAGAACCACTTAAATCAGAGATTCCATTTATTTGTCCAATGTACTGTGCCCCAAGTGCTAAATATCCAATGGTATAATTAGATACAATTTTTATTTCCGTAAGCTCCTAACTACAAAGAAAAGCAGGTGGAAAACTATGTATGAATTTGACACTGAAACTTGTGTGCCCAGAGACATTTAACTTTTGGATCAAACTAATGGCAAGATCACATGATCGATCAATTTTCAACAGAACACTAAAATACCTTTTCTTTCCTTGGCAACTGAAGTAAAACCCACTTGTCAGGGAAGAGGACATGAAGAAGAGTAAGATATTTGTAAATCTGGTGAATGTCTAAGCATCTCCAGCTCTATCTTGGAATGCCCTGAGGGTCTTTGGACTGGCATAGAAAAGCTGAACAGCATTTGGTCCACAGCAAATGCTTAACAGCCATTGCCTGTTTTTCATTCTGACCACTCATCAATCCACTGAGCATTCATATAACCTATAACAAGTACTATCATCTTCTCCATAGTTGCAAGCTACTTATTCTTTTCCCCTTCAATCAAAACCATTTCCAAGTAGACATAGACCCATGATTTGGAAATACCTCTAAGGCTAGTACAACTCTGTATTTCCATGTTATAGTTATATTCCATTACAGTCTAAAAATGAAACTGAATTTAAAATGGAGATGTATAAAATAAATAGCTTACCTTAATTGTACCCTGACTGTTAGCAGCAATCAGCACATTGGACTCCTAGAAAAGAATAAGAACTTTTAAAGTATAGAGGATTTTCTGGAGGGCAGTCCAAGAGAATAGATTCCTCTTCGTTCTTCTTTCTTCCCTTCACCCCAAGAAACTAATAGAATCTAAAGCAGGGAACCAACTTTAACATGATTTTAACTACAAATTTTAAACACAAAATTCCTTATTTTGAGAATTAAGTTTTAATAAAAATAATAAAGTTGGAAGCAGAGTAGGAAACTTTCAAATGTAAAGAAAAATAAAAGAATAGATTATTACTAGAAGGAAAGCTAAAAGAAAGAATGACTGGAAGAAAACACCAATAAAACTTGAGAAAAACGAAGAGCATAATCCTTTCCATAGAAAACTCCCCCTTCATTCATTTTTTCCCATAAAATACCAGTAATTGATGTAAATGCTACAGTAGAGTCTTGTCATACAAGAACATGGACAGCTATTCAGTATTAGGAAAACAAACAAGTGTGAATATTCATCTGGGAAAAGGAAGGCTGTCTTTCTTTTTAATTATTCTATCACTCAGTATATGCATTTTTAATAACTTTGGTGATTACTTGAAATAGAATGTATGTGGTAATGTATTTTTTATATTCTAAACTTTAGGAAAAAATCATTTCTCTGGCAAGTAGGAAGAGTAGGAACAAAATGGACAAGACTGTCCATTTACTTAAGGAAACTCATTAAGTAAGAAGAGTTGGGACATGTCTCCTGTTGGAAACGAAGAGTCTGGAGCTTGGAAGTGTATAAAGTCTTTTTGCTTTTCAGAGTAGGCAGCTAAAAGGAGGTAGACAGACTCAAAATGCCATAGAGGCCACATGGCTGATGGAACGACCAAGTCCAAACAACAGCTATGAGAAACAGGTAATGTAGTCAAGCCTCAATGAAGAATAGGGTCTGCTTGTATATCCTACAGGCTTCATGACAAAGTGATGAAGACAAGAAAGAAAACTCTTGATCTATATCTGCAAAAGTCAGGCATCTGTGCTCTATAAACTTGTACGTTTCTATTTTTTTTACTTCCCTTTGATTCCTAATAAAGTTACTTTTGGAAAATGCTCATGTTTTTGCTACTGGTGTGATAGGAAATAATTTTTTCCACAACCCCTCAAAATTATAGTATCAGAACATTCTTTGGTTGTAGTTGGTGGCGATAAAATCCATGGTCCTAATTATATCAAGAAGGAATAATAGACATGTTTTTGCTGGGGTGGACATGGGAACTCCTGATAGGGGGGTTGGGGACCAAAAAAACCCCCTCAAAATATGGCACCTTGGCATATTATATACTTTAAGCTAAAGGAATCTGAGAAAACAACAGAAGCAGGAAGGTCACTCTGACACCCATCATCCCCCCCCCCCCCCCCCGCAACCCATAAAGTCCTCAGGTGAGAAGTGCCCACCCTATACACAGAAGAAAACAACACCTTTATCTCCAAAGACAAAGGGATGCCAAAAAGAATCCAAACAAACAGGACTTGCTGTTTCCTCCATGCTCTGTAACCTACCACATTTCTACACGACTGCCCCTCTTCCTCAAACTTAGCACCAATTACTCAGGCTTGTTTCTTTGGGTCTTCATTTCCTTGTGAAGGTTCCTGTGTCACATAAAGCTTAAATAAAGCTCTTCTTCTGTTAATAAGTCACTGACATTTAATTTTCAGACCTGGTCAGGGATGCTAAGAAGGTTAAAGAAAACTTTTTCCTCCCCTCCCCCAGTATTTCCCTAGGTGAGGTTTTTCCTTAAATCAGCACATGTAATCTTGAAAATAGTAACATGGGTAATACAGTTTTCACTATTAGAATTACTTTCAATATCCACTCTGGACCCAGACATGATCCTTCTGTGAACACCTTCCAGATATGAAGCCACAAATAGCACTGACTGATCTAGTTTCTGTTTGAGCAAAGACTCCAGTCTCCAAGAAAGCCCCGGCCACCATCAGACACTGCAGTCACCCAAAGCTGCTCGCTCTGCTGTGGGAACATACGATGATAGGATGGTGAAAATTTTATGACCAAAGCTCTATCTCTTTCTGCCATTTTAATTCTAGTTCCCTTAAAAAAAAAAATGATTTCAGTGAGGGGCAGATAGAAACTTCAATAATGAGAGAGAGAGAGAGAGAGAGAGAGAGAGAGAGAGAGAGAGAGAGAAACATTGATCAGCTGTCTTTTGCATGACCCCTACTGGGGATCGAGCCCAAAACTCTGGCATGTGCCCTGACTGGGAATTGAAACGTGACCTCCTGGTTCATAGGTTGATGCTCAACCACTGAGCCACACCAACCAGGCTCTAGTCACCATTTAATACAAAGAAGGAAGGCAGTGCAACCTGGTAGAGATGAAGGTGCACCCTCTCTGCCAGTTTTAGAGATTATAAATTACATAATTCAAACTTCTAATGCTCAGTAGAAGAAAATCTTGGAAAAGTGTAGTATATTATCATACAGTATGAAAGGTTAGGCTCAATTAAATAATACATAAGAGGAGTCTGAAGTCTGTATAATTACTACACTAAACCTAAGTAGGAAGACATCTGATAACTATCCAACAGGAACAAACAATGTCTTTTGTAACCTCAGAACTATTGTGGCATTAACAAGTGATGCCATATCAGATGCTACCAGAGGGTTAACACTAAACATATTTTCATGTGGAGACAGATAAATATCTCATTTACAAATAAGGTAACACAGGAAGTAAGGGCCCAGTTGGAACTGTCTTTTGGGACTAACATATAGGTGACAGAGTGTTATCCTAAGAATTCTTAGAAACATTCAAAACTGTTCATATTAACAAACAATGAGGAAAAAAAAAAGTTTACATCTCAGTATACCCCCTTCCTGAAAAAACCATGAACTTATAAAAAAGAGATTTAGGATAAAACTGTCTTTCAGATAACCAGGTATTGGTTGACGATAAATTAATTTTTGCATGCAACAGAAAAATAAAACCAGGTTATTATAAATGGTGAAGGAAGGAGACTTGAATTGGGTGGTGAAAACACAATACAATATACAGATGATGCATTATAAAATTGTATCCCTGAATCCTATGTAATTTTATTAACCAATGTCAACCCAATATATTCCACAAAAAAACAAAAGGTTGCTAAAAGTTGGCCATAAAACCAATACAATACAATACAATACAATACAATAAAACCTGGTATTTTACTTAAGCATAGAGGTATGAAAGTGGTAAGTATAAGGTTATTACTGTAGGTTTCAAGTGATTTTTGTTTGCATTTTGAATGACTGGTAGCTCTTAGCTGCAGCTATAGTCTGCTAGAGCCCAAATGTAAATAAGTTCTTGCTTAATGAGTTGTTTTCACTTACTAAGTGAAATAAACACCCTAGCCAATAATTCTCATTTTCTCCCTCTTTCTTGGAAACTGACATTTTTGTTATGAACTCTCCTCAAGGTTATGCTAATATTGCACCTAATATTTTCTTCTTATTATAAAGAGATTAAGGTAAGATAATGGAAAAATTAACAGCAAATGTTTTATAAAAATAGAAGACACATGCACAAAAACCACCTTGCTTATAAAGTGAGTAATACTATACTCACACTGATACAATGCTAGCACTTGGAGTGCGGGGTGAATTTTCCCGCCAAAATATAAGATGGCTCTGTCTTTTGTTTTTGGTCCATCCCACAAGGGTGGATACA
>NW_005871102.1:2315968-2375253 GCF_000147115.1 Myotis lucifugus
TTGGTAATACGCAGTTACAATCGGCCGAGTTTACACGTTTCCCGCACTCCACCGCAAATCTATATGACCGAGTTAAAGACCGCTCCCGCGGAGTACGCGCAATTCACGCGAGCCGACTTAACTCGTTTCCCGCACTCCAAGTGCTAGCTTGCCTATAAAAGTGCCATCATAGCTAATATATTAAAATCTTAAGCAAGTTGAGAAATAACAATTATTCACTACTTTGCAATTAGAGGACTTATTCCTAGATATAGATATAATTGATTTTAAATGTGAACTAATTTTATAATAGATTTAAATATGTTAAAAGAAATCCCAAATAACTCCCATTTCTGGCCATGGCAGAATAACTAAAACAAATGTGCTCTCTTATCAGCTAAAAAAAAATTAAAATATGTAAGACAATATTGGACAACAAGCAGTGCAAGACTGTGATTCTTATGAGAAGGGAAACAAATGAGGTGAGTCCTATAACTGCCCTGGCTTTCTGCTTGGAGGCAATTTCTGAACCACATAGCAAAAAAGGAGAATCCAAATAGAGCACAGAGGAATCCAAGCAGATCATAGGACACAGAGATGTAAGTTCAGGGTATCTGTAGGGCAGCTTGAATTTGTACAGCAAAGTAGCATAGATTGTCCTATTTCCTCCCTGCACCCAACTTAAAATTTTTCTGTTAAGACATAATCGTTTTATTAGGTATCCAAAGGAACTTGTGTTCGCAATTAGGGAATACATACTATAAGCTTCTTTTAGGGGTGGATATTAAAAATATTTCACAGACACAGGCACCAATCATAAAAACTAGTACAGTTATGCCATTACATATCTGATTGTCCCTGATTTTAGCATATCCTTGGCCACAGAAGTAGTTACAGTTCCATCCAATTTTTAAATATACTAGTAACAGTAAAGAGATATTAAACATCCATCTTCTAATGGGATTTAAAATTTATACAATGAGGATCAAAGTCTGAGCTTCAAACAGCAAAGAAAGATGTGTAACTTAAGGTGTTGGTACAGTGTACAAAAATACTCACTTGTCTTTACATTCAAAGAAGCCCACCTTTAATTAAGATCATCAGCTTTGATTTGTTATCAAGGGGTCACTTGATTCCTATCTTCATATATCTGGTTTGAGTAGAAGCCTACTGTCATCTACTAGATGTACTGAATTTTGTGCAGAAGAAAATTGTAAGGGATATGACATTGCAAGAAAGGATGAAGACACATGTAGTTACATGGAAGAACATGGCAACAAGTAGACTCAAAAAGACAGGGGCATTGAAAAGGATTTAAAAACACAGGGACAATGTTTACTACATGTAACAATAAAAATTATTAACTTAAAAAAAGAGTTGACAAAAAATAAAAAGAACCAGAGACATTTCTTGGACTTGGTTGAGACATTCTAGAACAGTGGTTCTCAACCTTGGCTGCACATTAGAATCACCTGGGAATCTTTTTAAAATCCTGATTTCTGGGCCTCATCCTCCAGAAATTCTGTTTCTTTGTTATGGGGTAAGGCCACAACATTAGTAACAAAGTAACAGAATTTCCAGATGATGGGGCACAGAAATCAGGATTTGAAAAAGATTCCCAGGTGATTCTAATGTGCAGCCACGGTTGAGAAGGACTGTTCTAGAAAGTGGTAACGAGCAGTGACAATACCTCTCCAGTATATTGGACACATATGTTGAGATAGGTTCAGTCATAAAGCAGTCTGTTCCCCTGTGTTCATAATTTTTAGCTGGAGGTCATTTTAGTGAAGGGTCTTGAATCTAGATTTGAATTCATCATACAAAGAAACAGAGCAAAAATAATACAAGTACGTAGAAAATTTTTAAATGGTTCATTAAAATGAAGACTAAAATAGACTAAGGGCTTCTAAAGAGCCTAGAGAAATAAGACTAGTTATTCAACAACTGTCTGATGCAATAACTGCTCAGAGTAAAAGATATAGGGTTTTCAAAACCACAAACAGGATTCTCACACAATCAGTTATAAATAAATTCCCAGCTGTGGCTTGCTTATTAGCACACCCTGGTGCTGTATATAACATGTCAGTGCATTAGAAATGCCATTGCCACTCCCTCTCCGTCCCACACCTACAGCAGAACACACTCCATGAAAAACTAAATTTTAAATTTAGTACTAAGAAGTTAATAATTAATAGCCAACTTTTCCTCCTGGAAGTGGTCATTTTGGAAATTTGGGTACAAGTATAAGAATACATAAATTATATTTTGGAAAACGTACTTTCTTAATGACAAATCAATTCTTAATGAAAACCAACTCTGATGAGTTCCTTCACATCTAAACTACTGTTTGACTTTTACTGATAACCCTGGACTAAACCAATGTGGTCCCTCAGAAAAATAATATTTCTATTTTCATTCCACTTTTTGTCTTCAGTTTACTGAAACAAACAATCTCTATTTTCAAAAACCATAAGATTACTCATAAACCAGTTAAGATGGATGCAGCGGTAACATTACTTGGTGGTCTATTAACATGTTAAGCGCCAAGCCTGTTTTGTCTTCCTTTTTTTTTAGCCCACAATATCTGATTTCACCGATATGCTGGCGGCCAGAGACCGATGAGGTCCAAACGAAAAGTATAGTGTCAGTCACCGATGACTGACATGGCACTTAACGAGTTAATAATCCAGTATACTGTCCGGGAAGGAAGAAGAGGATAAAGGGGGGGATAAATGGTAACAGGAAGAAGACTTGACTTTGGGTGGTAAACTCATAATATGACACAGATGACAGCCTACATAATAAAAGCCTAATATGCTAAGTGTCTGGTCGTCCGTGCAACCAATCAAAGTGTAATATGCTAATGATATGCTAAGGCTGTTCAACTGCTTGCTATGATATGCACTGACCACCAGGGGGCAGATGCTCCAACCAGTAGGTTAGCTTGCTGCTGGGGTCCGGCTGATTGGGACTGAGCAAGACAGGCCAGACATACCCTGGAGCCCTCCCACGTTCCCTCCCTGGCTGGCCCTGATTGTGCACCAGTGGGGTCCCTCGGCCTGGCCTGCGCCCTCTCACAATCCGGGCCCTCAGGGGGGCACATTGACTGTCAGGTAGTTCCATCTATATAATAAAAGCCTAAGCGACTGTTACGGTGGAACAACTGGTCACTATGATGCGCACTGACCAGACGCTCAACGCAGGAGCTGCCCCCTGGTGGTCAGTGCACTCCCACAGGGGGAATGC
Source organism: Myotis lucifugus (assembly GCF_000147115.1). Lineage (NCBI taxonomy): Eukaryota > Metazoa > Chordata > Mammalia > Chiroptera > Vespertilionidae > Myotis > Myotis lucifugus. The sequence goes on from NW_005871102.1 coordinate 2,319,194, forward strand.
CGCTCAACTAGAAGCTGGGCTCATGGCTGGCGAGCGCAGTGGCGGTGGTGGGAGCCTCTCCCGCCTCCACAGCAGCACTAAGAGCAGCGAGCCGAGCAGTAAGGAGTGAGGGGTCCCAAACTGTGTGAGGGCGCAGGCCGGGCTGAGGGACACCCCCCCCCCAGTGCACAAATTTCATGCACCAAGCCTCTAGTATTATAGAATTGTACACCTGAGATATATATATTACCAATGTCACCCCAATAAGTTCAATAAAAAATTAAAAAATTTTTAAAAACCCAGTACATGTAATCAGCAGATATTAACAAATGGCAAAGAGAGCAGAACCTGGAGTGTAGGTTTCTCAGCATGTATGGAGGGGAACGATCAAACTTAGCCAGCTGTGCTAAGCCAGACAGAGACCTCCATGTTTATGTAGGATCACTGCAATTTGCAGACAAAGGCATTTTTCATTTGTCCACATGGTTGGTACCTGCAGGTCCCATTTTGGTGTGCTTCATTACCAGGAAGCCTTTTGCTATCCAGTCTTTTCTATATCAACTTCCTGACTACATCAGATTCTCATTTAAATACACTTTAATGCATTCAAACAAGTCATGGAAAATAAACAGGATTTGAGAACCATTAAAAAGACACACAACATACAAACTCAAAGTGATCTTTACTCAGGGAGAAAAGGTTGTAAAAAACATGTATAAGGGAAGGAGGACTGAGATACACAAAAACATTCCATACATTCACCACCCTTCCTTCTCCCTTCTCATCAAGAACCTAATCAACTTAATTTCCCTTACCACACAGCACTTAAATATTACCTCCAGACACCTAGTTTCCTTCACAGGACAATAACTCTAGGCTTTTGGATAATCTCCTGAATAAAGCTGGAGAACCATGTGCTTGTAAGGCACATCTGATGGGAAAAAGACTCTGTCTTGAAGAGGGCCTCTGAGCATGGAACTGTGAATATCTAGTTACTAGTGCTATTTGCACAATTCCTCCAGAATACTCTGAGCAAAGCTGTTTCAAGATTTCTGTACTATTTTAGTTATACCATGTAACAGTAGAAACTGCAATGAATTTAAGACAGGGAGACCTGGACCTGCATTTGGGGTCTGTCATAATATTTCTTAACTTCTTAGAGACTCAATTTCTTCAACTATAAAATAAATAACCTTAGGTTCTTTATAGAATTTTTATAAAAACTCAAAGAAAACACAGTAAAGTATCTAACCAAAAAGGAACAGGCATATTATAGACACTCAAAAAATACATGGCAGTTATTCTTATTAAAATACCCATTTCTTTATAATTAAAATACCAATTTCTTTACAGTTGTTGCAACTATGACTACCACTATATCATTCTAGTCACTATAGTTATGATCTTATAAAATTGATTAAAACCATAAAGTAGATTCTCCAGTTAAGTAGCCTTAAATTTTAACATAATTCTAACTCCTAAAAAACTAAGTAGCTGCTGGTGTTGATATTTTTTGCTCTTAAAGTAGAAGCGAGGAATATAACTGGGATCACACTAATGAAGTACAATTAGAGAAGAATATACCTGAATGGCAGCTGGCGGAGTGCACTCTATAGGTGTATCAGCAGCTGTGAGAAGCCAGAAATGAAGGAGATGAAATGGTTAAGAAAGGGATAGAAAAGTAGGGGTTGGGTTAAAAAAAAGGATGAGAAAATTTAGATAAGTGGGAGGGAGAGAACAAGGCAATACAGATACATGGGGAACAACATGAACACAAGTTCAGAGGTAACATTAGGAATAGAATGGAGGCAATAAAGAAACTTTCTTAATAGATGTTTTGTGCTAGAAAATAGAAATAAGGTTGGACAAGTAGCATTACTTCAAATTCTTAAAAATCTTGAACACTGCTAGCAGTTTAGATTTAATGCCTAAGATCAAACACATGAGGAAAGAGAAATAATTAAAGAAGAGTAACATTTAAACTCACATCTATGATTACTCTATACTTATTTTAAGGGCTGACTTCTAATTAATTACTTAAGTTTGAAATCTGAGCTACCTTTAAATCAGTTCTTCTGGGTATTTTTTCCTATAATTGAAACTGGATTTTCTCAAGAATTTTATTTTAATGTGAGGGTAAAAATACAATTTTTAAATTAGATAAAGTCACCTGAAGTGAAATAGGTAAAATAATCAAGTTGAAGAAATATATTTATGAAATTATATCCTAATTTTTAATGATGGTCAAATATACTACTTGGAGTTACTTGCAAATACTGAGTTTGAAAGAAAGTTTTCTGAATGACCTAGGATCAATTAAAGGTAATGAGCAATGTTTGACTCTGTGAATTCCTATATGCAATGATTAAGGATATTTGGTAGCAGTATACAAAAGCTAATCTAAAGGGGGTATAAAGCCATTGGAAGTAATCTGTGAAGGCAGGGGAGGAACAGGAATGAGGAGATGAAAAACATAAATAAATGAAAAAAAGATAAATATAGGATATTTCAAACAAAGTATTATTGCTGTTGGATGAATATTTGAAGATAAAAAGAGATGCAACAATAATGATTTAGGAATTTTGGGCTTAAATGACTTAGAAGAATGATAAAGCCAAAAGGAAGCAAGGACATTACTCTGACAGAGGCTGAAAGGAAAAATCAAAGGAATAGCATTTCAGAATAAAATCCCAAAGAGCTCACTGCTGGGTTTAAATTGCCCTCACTTCTTTTTGTGGCCAGTCAGGGTCTTTGAACATTTAAGTAAAATTTCACTTAAAAATTCAACAAATTTCTTACAAAGCAATGTAAAAATAAAAAAGCTCAAAACCTGATTATGTTATAGCACTTGATTATATATGAATCCCATGGGCAGTGTTTTAAAAATAGAAATTCTGGAGCTTCTAAGTTGGTGAACACAGTTGGTGAAAGATGGCTTGCCCAGAGAAGGCATGGGAGCCCCATGCCACACCACCCCCATCAATACCTGCCTCTATGCATCTTTTCCATTTGGCTGCTCCTGGGCTATAGCCTTTATAATAAATTGATAAGCATTTGATCAAATTTGGCTGATTAAACATCAAGACATGCTGCTTCCTGGGAGACAGATCTTGGGCTCCAGCTTTAAGATCCTGATTTAGTACAAGTACTACAAGAATATTCTAGCCTTTCTTTTTGCCAATGAGGAGATCAAAAAGAACCCCAGCCTCTTACTACCCAACGTTACCCCTTAGAATTGGTTTTTACAACCTCTTCCAAAGTGACCAACTTCCAAAGGGACCTTGGAAAGCCTTCTTATGTGGCTCTTGAAAGGGTTTGAGATAGTGCCTATTACTGCTGTGAAATGAAGAAGAGGTCTGTAGTAGCCATTGTTAGGAACACTTTTTTTCTCATTCTCACATGCAAACACTATTGGATCTCTACAAATTTCCACAAGTGGGACCAAGAATGGATGTGTCAGGGATGAGACCTTTACTTCCTTCTCCCATGTAATTCTAGGCTATTTAATAAAATAAGAGATTTATGTGTCCTATTAAAGACACACAAAAATTAAGGTTCCTGGGTCTTACCTTCAGAAACTGACTTATAAGTCTGGGGTTTAGAAATTTGCTTTTAAAATACATATTCCAGGAAATTAATAATACTGAAGTAAATATTAGTAGACCATACTTTGAAAAAGACTGGTATATATATTGAAAACTGTCTATAAATGTTGAATCCACAGAAAAAAGAAATCTGTACTTTTCTGCTTTGGGTCAGGGGTGACAAGGAGGAAATTGAAAAGATTTACTTATTTCTTTTTTTAAATAACTTGAATTTATAGATCTCACACAAGAACAACAGAATTCCAAGATTAATAGGACAAAAGTTTTTAACCTAGGGAGGCTTTTAAGTTTAGTGAGAATGATTATACACGTAAAAATTTATTTGTAACACTTTTATAAATTTATTTGGTTAAAAAAGATACACAGTACTTGAATTTGAATCACAGAAACTTAGTAGAAAAGTTAAACTTCACAAGTGGAAATCTATGAGAATTTAAAATAAATAAACTAGAAAGGGAAGCTAAAAACGGGGTTGTTACCTACACTAGTGCAGTTTACATATACTACAAAAAGTCCCATTCTTTTCTTTCATATTCTCATTCCCATGTTTTAAAACTAGTTATGACAAAGTAAAACACATGAAGTCTGCACAACTTCATAAAATGCAGTTTAGAACTTTTTGCCCACATTATCAAGTGACATTGTACACTCAAAGGATTTAAGTAAAACTGGGGTAAAGAATGGGTTAACACAATGAAAATTCAGAAAATGTTGACTTTTACTGCATGTGGAAGCATAAGTTCTTGAATGTTTCACATTTTTAAACAATGTTTACTGTTTATGAGGTAATGGGAAGAGGAAAAGAGAGAGGGAGGGAGGATGAAGAGAGGGAGAAAGGGAGGAATAGAGGGAGGGAAGGAGAGAGGGAAAGAGGGAGAAAGGGAAGGAGAGAAGGAGGGAAGGAAAGAGGGAGGAAATGAGGGAGGGAGGGGGAAAGAGGAACATCTTATATTGGCTCCCAACTCACTCCCAGTAAAAGCCAAAACAGTCGTGACAATGCTAAACAATGCTGTACTGAAGTGGCTCTTCTTCACTCTGAAACATCTGCTGCTCTCCACCTAGCTCACTGTAGTGCACAAAACACTGCCTTCTTTCTGTTCCTTGAACACTAATCACATTCTTAAAGGCTTGCGAACTGTTTGCTTCACCAGGAAAACTCTATATTTCAACATGGATTATGCTTTCATCTCCTCTAGTCTTTGCTCTAAGTCACCACCAATTGAAAACTACTCCAGCACTCCCTACTCCAGCACTCTCCCACTTTTTGGCTTTGTGTTTTTTCTCCAAAGCACTCACTCCTTCTACTATAACAACTTATTTACTTTGTTTTCGGTCTTCTCCAACACATAAAATTGTAAGTCTCCTATGAAGGCCAGAGCTTTTTTTACAGTTTTGTTCACAGTTTATCTCTAGGATCTAAAGTGTGGCTGCACATAATATTGGTTGAATAAATGAACAAAAGAGTCTTTCACACCTTCTGCCTCATCTAAAATAAGAAAAGAAAGTTATTTTTGTGGCTAATAAAAGGAAGTTATTATAAAAATCACTAGAGGCCCAGTGCACAAATTCGTGCACGGGTGGGGTCCAGCTGGCCCACCCCAATCGGGGCAAGCTGGCCAGGGGGAGGAGCCACGGGCAGTTGGCTGGCTGGCCCCGCCCCTTGCTCAAACTCCTAGTCGAGGAGACAATTTGCATATTAGCCTTTTATTATAGAGGATTATTATATAGGATACTTAAAAAACATATCTGGAGTAGTAAAGAAATGAGTTACAGAACTTTAAATCTTTTTATTGTGAAATAAAGCAAGTTCCTGGGTGATGCCTTTTTTAAAGAATACCCATTTGTATTTTATTTTCAGCAGTTTTACTATGTATCAAGGTATGATTGTCCCACTACTAGGAGGGGGATCACAGTATCATATACAACTAGCTTTAATCCAGCACTAAGTTAGCTTTATAGAGGGATACAGGGTAGGAAATTCATCATGCACAGCACCTTCAAACTCATCAGGGGGCCAAGCAACTATTTACAGGCATAGTTTCTTGGATCTCTCCCCAACTCACACGAAGAGTACTCAAGAGTTGCCAAGGACAGTTAAGGTGCAAGTGGTTCACCCCCATACAGAGATGTGCCTTGTTTTCCTGCCAGTCTTATACTGTTCACTTTGAATAGATGTAAGGACTATAAGCCAACTCAGTTTTCTCACTCCAGATGAAATACCACATATGAAGTTTCATAGTAAATTTAAGATAACTAGCTCCTAGCACATACTTGTCTAAACTCAAGTTTATTTCCATAAAATAGTGCTACAAGAAGGCAGACCAAAGTTAAATTTTTAAGCAGGCCTAGGTCTGCAAGAGGTCTAGGTTAAATATTAAATCTATACTCACATTGTAGATTGCAAATCATTTATTCTCTGGGATACAAAGGCTTCCTGAATCTCTACCTTGATGTCTTTCATCAATTTTGTCAAGTTCTTAACAACAATCCTTTCTAATATTTGCTTCAGCAGCATTATTTCTCATCTCTCCTTTTAGGTCTCCTATTTACTAAACTTTCTTACTTCATCTTCTATTTCCTTTCTATATTTTTTCATCACTTTGTCTCTCCATGTTTACTTCTGTATGTTTTCTTCTAATTTAACTACAAGTTCATTAATTCTCTTTTCAACTGTGTCTGATCTTCCATTCAACCCATCCTGTGTTCTTAATTTTGTTAGCTCTATATTTTCAATTCTAGAATTTTCATTTTAAAGTGTTTAGTTCCCAGTTTAAATTTTCAATATTTTCTTTAATCTCATCAGCGAGGGTATTTTCAAGCGATGTCTGATAACTCCAATATCCAGAGATGCTGTGATTTGTTTCTACTCTCCATTGCTTCTGCTGGATTTATTCATGCTGCCTTGCTTTTTCCTAGGTCTGTTTATTTTTTATTGTGCCCTAATTATTGTAATTGCAATTTAAAAAACATAAATGAAGTTTTCAGATGATCTTCTTTAGAGGATCTTTCAGAAAGGATTTAATATTGCATCCTGTGGATTCTAGCAATCCAGAATCACCTCCCTTTAATTTCAGGATTGATATGATTTGAAGTTGAGTTGCAATCACTGTGAGGCTTATCTTCCACAGTGGTAAGCACTTCCTGAATCTCTACCTTGATGTCTTTCATCAATACCTGTGCCCCTTTGAAACTACCATTAAGTGCTCTCAGCCACTCCACCAAAATTGGCAAATGCTCCCAGGCAAAAGTATACTCAAAAATCAGGGTCACATTTCTAGGCTGGTAATTCTTTTCTATCTTGTGTACTTTCCAATGCCTTCAAACAGGTTTTTGTTTATAAAATACATATACCTGCTCCCAATTTTCTAGTACTACTTCGAGCAGCGGTTCTCAACCTGTGGGTCGAGACCCCTTTGGGGGTCGAACGACCCTTTCACAGGGGTCGCCTAAGACCATTGGAAAACACATATATACTTACATTTTGTTTTTGTGATTAATCACTATGCTTTAATTATGTTCAATTTGTAACAATGAAAATACATCCTGCATATCAGATATTTACATTACGATTCATAACAGTAGCAAAATTACAGTTATGAAGTAGCAACGAAAATAATTTTATGGTTAGGGGTCACCACAACATGAGGAAATGTATTAAAGGGTCTCGGCATTAGGAAGGTTGAGAACCACTGACTTAGAGGAAAGATTGGTCCAACACTTAGTCTGCCATTACCAATACTGAAAATTGAGTAAGAGAACTTTAAACAATATAGCAATGGAGTATATCTAATTAAAGTTAAACCATACCTGGAACTCAAATATCTTAACGTACTCATCAATTAAGAATTTTTGTGTCAACAATAAAACCAACCAAGTAAGCAACTAAAAAGCTATTTTTTGAAAAAAATGACACTAAAGAATGACTACTCTTTAAAAAAATCAAGATAAATTATTTCTTCATATACTTTATTAGAAAGCTTGTACTTTAAATAAGTGACAAGTTGGAGAAAACATTTTTTTGCAACCTAGAAGTGCAACTTTCTTAAGAAATTAAATGTATTTAAATATTCTTGAAAAATATATTTTGTAGAAAGTAATTCTGCCCTGAAATAGAATTTAATTAGTTGTAGGCCACTCCCCTTTATCTACATCAAACCTTTTTCTTCCTAATACAATACCTGGTTTAGCTAAATGTCTTTTGAGCATATACTGCATTTGATAACTAAGAACATTAAGATATAACCCGGCTGGCATGGCTCAGTGGTTGAGCATCAAGCTATGAACCAGGTGGTCATGGTTTGATTCCCGGTTAGAGCACATGCCCAGGTTGTGGGCTTGATCCCCAGTGTGGGGCACGCAGGAGGCAGCTGATCAATTATTCTCTCTCATCATTAATGTTTCTATCTCTCTCTCCCTCTCCCTTTCCCTCTGAAATCAATAAAAATATATATTAAAAAAAATAAAAGAAAAATAAGATACAGTGTAAACTCTGGAGAAATTTCCAGTTTTATGGAATAGATATAGAGACAAAGTTTTAATGGCTGTAACACAGGCATACACAAAATGCTATGGGCACATAGGAGAAACATTATGTCAGTATGACACTGTCCTATTAGTGACATTTCCATTACTACCTAAAATGCTTGTATCCTTTAGTGATCGATGCAAGGCTAAGCAAAAACATAAAATGCATATCACATATCAATTTATATTTTAAACATTAAAAAAACTCACCTGTGTGTACATAAACATAAAGAATTATATAGAACACCAAGGTGGGGAAAAAAACTGCTATGAAAACTTACCCCATCTGGCAGTGCTCTCCAGCACACAGCACTAACAAATTCATTTGTATCATCTTCTTTTCGGTCTTTGTCAAGAACACTTTTAACTGTATCAAACTTAAACGTTAGCAAAGTCTTAGAAAGTCCTTTATAGTACAGGTAAAGAGAGTTGTTCTCGCTTCCTAAAAAAATTAAAAAATAAATAATTTTTTAGAATGGGATAATTCAGAGCTAGGACAGCACATTCATAAGATAATTTATACCTCAGAGTTTAAACTCCAAGAATAAATATCTTTTATGGTTAATTTTGAAAGAACAGAGCATGGGACTTCTTGGGAATCATGTCAGAAAAGAATTCATAGGAAAAACTACACTTTACTAATCTAAAGACATAATCACTGTTAAATGATTTAACATTGGGAATTCTAAGGCTGAAATTACCACATGAAAATAATTTCTAGGAAAGGTCTCCAGAAGAATAAAAACATTGTTAGTATCACATGAATCTTTAATTACATTTACAACAATTTCATCTAGAGAGAAAAAAGAAAGTTATTGCACCTGTGAAGGCAAATTTTAATACCTTAAAAAGCTTATTTCCCAATCCCTAATGAAGGCATTACTCTATTAGGTAAGCAGTCTAGAAACCTACATTTTTGAGCAGTCTATGAGAAGTTGGATAATTATGCAGAGACTTGCTTTGCAGGGTTTAGGTTCACATACATGTGGAGAGAGTCAACTTTACTCAATAAAGGCCAAGTCATTTGAAGGTATTGATGAAAGTTCATTTCTTCAGGCATTAGATATATTATAAAGTTGAATAATACTAAATTTGATTTTTCTACTTCTGATTTAAAAATGTATAAATTATCATTAAAAAAAGCCCCAGAAGATCAGATAAAGACTACCCAAATAGACTGCTTAATGAAGAGAACACTTTATAGGAGAAAATAAATAACAAGCTCAAGAACACAAATAATGTCTCCAAAATTAGGATATTAGCAAACATTAATATTTTCTCTTTTACATAATATCTATAGAAATTATGTTATAATGGAGAACCACCAAAAACATATTTAAAAATATTATGCTATTTCATGTGGTTAGGATTTGCTTGTGTTCCGTAGAGAAGGGAAGGACTAATGCAGTCCAATCTGAGGATTAATTAATTAATATATTCCACTATAGTGGAATACATATAGTTCCACTGAATGCATTTTGGTGACAGATACCTGTTAAAAAAGTGTAGGAAAAGATGGTTTCACATACCACAAGCTATGTAATCACCATTGGAAGCGAGGCCTACAAAGTTTTTTTCATTGATATGACCCTTGAAGGAACGTAGACAGTATGGTTTCCCTACATTCCACAGTTTTAACTGGCTGTCCGTTGAGCTAAAGTAAACACAAAAAGTTAGAGCATATTTAAGATTTCATGGCATGAAACTCATCACTACTAATTAGAGGCACTCTAGTTTGGTGGTTAAAAATGCAGAATCTGAAACCAGACTGTTAGGATGCTCAATATGCTGATAATTTGTTTTTGACCTTGGGTAAGTTATACAACCTCTCTGGTCTGCTTTTTTTCATCATTTAAATGTGAAATATAATGATTCTTACACTATAAAATTTATAAGATGTTATGAATCTTATATTTTAAAAATTAAATTAATTCATTTAAAATGTTTTCAATAGTCCATGGGCATTAATAAACATTAGTCATTGGTAACATCATACCACCACCATCAAAACACAATTGTCCTGCTTGTTTTGATTTACTTTTCAACTCTTGAATTGTATTAGTATACTGAATATAAACTATATTCAAAGCTTAATTGTACCTGCAGAGGTGGAATACTGTAAATGATCTATATAAAGTAGTTTATCTTACTGAAATAATATGCAGATACAGTTATTTACCAAAAAGTAATTATATAAATCACTGGTAATTATTATATAGAGACAGTCTTGGGACTTAAAACTACATGTTTTTTCTCTTTTTGTTAAAAAATTAGATCATAACACATATATTATTTTGTAAATTGCTTCTCCACCATTCATAAATTTGTGTTACATTGTTTTCTGTAAAATAACTCATTTCTGTATCTTTATTAATGACTACATAATAAATCTTTTTATTTACTCTAACATTCATAGACTAGACCACCATGGTACGAATTTTACATACATTATTTTATTTAAAGATTCACAACTAAAGATTAGTACTATTATTTAGAGATGAACAAACTGAGATTCAGGAGGTTGAGGACATTTTCAAGGTACCACAGTTAGTAAACAGTAGAGCCAAGACTGAATCTTTATTTCAGAGGCCAAATGCCATCAAACTCTTGAAATACTTCTCTATTGCTTCTCATCATTTTTCAACATAACATCTATTCTTCGGTATTGATGCTGTCTTCAATTTGTTTTTTGTTCAATAGTGTTGCAGTGAATATCCCTTTATGTGTGTATATATGTGTATAAATATACACACATTTTTAAACTGGCCAACAATTCAGAGGTTGCAACAATGTGTGTATTTTACTTTTCAATATTTCTAAATATACTTGTGAATAAATTTATTCTAAATACTTCTAAACTCCAAAATGTACAAGAGAAAAGTCATCTTGATTTATAATATCAACCCATCCTGTGTTTTTAATTTTGTTAACTCTATATTTAGATTGGTCAAAGATTTGGACCAATCTTTTCTTTAAGTAGTACTAGAAAAGTGGGAGTAGGATACTTTTTGACTTGTAACTACTTAATTCAGATTTGTGAACCAATGACCTATACTATTTGCCCTTCTAAAGCTCAGTTCCTACTTTCTTTTGTTCCCTTCTTTGTAATTCAATTCAAATTGCCAAATTCTTATCGAGGGCAACCGGCATGAAGGTAGATGTGGTGAGAAATACCAAACAGAAATCCGTGGCATTAATAATCTCCTGAGAGATTAGAAGCTAAGTGAAGAAAAGAAAACAATATATCATTTACCTTGATAATAATAGATATGAAAAAGAGAGAACTAAAGAATGGGTATTTACTAGGTTAATATAAAATGAAGAGAACTATAAAATGGATCACAGAAAGAAGGGACTGCTTCTGTTAGCAGAAAAACTTTGTCAACAATATTTTGGCAGATGAGATTTATGTATCTGGTTGACCTCTTAAAAGACAACTAAAAGCTATACTATGACTCTCTAGGTCAGAAGCTTCTAAAAGGATATTTGTTGGGTATAAGCATTCATAGTTGGAAAGTTCTCTTCAAAGCACATGTAAAACTCACCATGAAATCATAAGGAGATCAAATAACATATAATCAAAAGTCAATCAAATATAACTTGAAATAAATACACTACAGTACTGCAATGTAGATATATATAGAATAACATTAGTTGAATTAAACAAAACACTTCTCATTTTATTCCCTCAACTATGTTGTCTCTTCTTATGGAGAAGCAGTAGCTGAAACTCAATCTGAAGTTCAAATATTTAAGGGGGAGACATTAAAAATTAGTATAATCAGGATTTTATTCACAACTAACATATTAAAGTGAGTAATACAGATCAGAATATGCATGCATTTTAATCAGATGTTATAAAAAAATTTATTTAAAAGTACACATACCACCACAGTGCTATTATTTATATATATATGCAGGGTAACATTACAAAATGGTAAAGGATGACAGAGCTGTGTTCAGTTCAACCTCTGAAAAGAGTAATACTCACGCAGAGACAATTTCCTCACCACTCACAAACTTTGCATAAGAAACAGCTTTTCGGTGTCCTTTGAATACCATAATTGGCTGTTTAGTGTTACGAAGATCATAGTAGTGGACACAGTGATCTAAAACAAAACAAAACAGAGAAAAAATGCAGTAAATGAATAGAAAGCAAAGCTAATTTTAATTGCTTTTGGTGTTTTTCATCAAATGTTTCACAGATACTGGTAATGTCAACCTGTTAATAGCCAGAATATGAAGGGCTATGACTCATTTTCAAAGATGAATCTAAGAAAATAAGGTTGCATTAAAAAATTAAACATATGCGAATGTGAGTGTGAAAGGGAGTTCCACTGACAATTCCTGTAATCCTGGCTCTAGAAATAGAGAATTAAAGGTTCAAAATAACTGGAAATTTAAAAATAAATCTCTAAATTTTTTTTTTTAAATCTCTAAATTTTGATGGCTTTATTAAAAAGGTAATATAAATATTTTGGCATTCTGGCTAAACATAATGCTATATAATTTTATATATCCCACATTTGCTTTTGTAAAAACACTTTCTTGAGAGACACTACATAAAAATTGTAAATACAATATTCAGTGATTTTCACTAAATTTACCCAGTGGTGCAACCATCACCATAAATGTTTTAGAACGTTTTCCTCATCCAGTAAGATCTCTTAAGCCCATCTATCACCCATTGCCCTAGGTAATCACTATACCTACCGATCTAAAAATTTGCCTTTTCTGGACAATTTATATAAATGGAATCATTATAATACTTGATTCCACTGCATGGTTTCTTACACTTCACATATGTATTTTAAGTTCATCCATGTTTTAACATGTGTCAGCAGCTTATTCATTTTTATTGTGGAAGAGTATCCACTGTATGGATATACCAATTTTGTCTATCCACTTACCAGTAGATAGATATTTGCTTCCCCCTTTTTTTGGTTATCATGCATAATGCTGCTATCAACAATCACATTCAAGTCTTTCTGTGGACATATATTCAGGTATTGAGGAGCTACCTATAAAATGTAATTACTGGGAAATGTAATAATTTTGTATTTAACTTTTAACTTTTAAAGAAACTGACAAACTGTTGACTGTACCATTTTACAATACGTGATCGTTTTGGGTTTGTTTCTGGGCTCTCACGTTGTTCCACTGGGCAGACTACACTTTGAGTAACAAGGTTGTAGAGCATATTTATTATTTTCTTATTTACTTGAAAGAGTTCTTCATGTATTCTGAATATGTGTCCTAACTATCTCACCCCAATTAATGACTTTTTAAAAATTATTTATTCCAGGATTTATTTGATGAACAAAAGTATTATATTTTATAATAGCCAAATTTACTCACCTTTCATCTAAAGTTTACAGTTCTGGTATCTTAAGGCATTCCCTGAATCAAGATTGTGAAGATATTCTTTCTTATGTTGTCTTATAAACAGTTTATAGTTTTGCTGCTCATATTTAGGTCATTTGATCATCTGGAATTAGTTTTGTGTATTTCATGAGTTAGAATTACACTGTCATTTTCCCATACCAATTGTCTAAAAATTCCATATTTTCCAAACTCCTATGCAATATAATCTTTGTCAGGTATCTTCTACTGCACCCAATAAAACTTTTTATTTACTTTTCCTTATCCTTGTTTTAAATGTGTCTCTTATAAAGAATATAGAATTGCATTCTGAACATTTTTAACTAGCCTATTAATCCCTGCCTTTTATTTGGACCCATTGAATCCATTTCCATTTACTATAATTAGATATATTTGGATTTCTATCTATGAGCTTTTTTTTTTTTAATTACCCCAAGTTTTCTGTGTTTCCCCACCTCCCCTTTCTTGCTTGCTTGTTTTGGGTTAGCCAAATATTGTACTCCTTCCCCCTTACCCTAATAGCAGTTTGAATTTTGTTCTTTGGTTCTATTATTTTAATGGTATCCCTTGACATCGTATCATGCATTTCATACTTTCCAAATGTTAGTAGTGATTACTCAATTTTAGTAACAGTTGAGTAAAAGATGCCTGACTTTAAAATATCTCTGCACTTAATATAAATATAAAATTTCTTGTGAAGCTCATTTTTTAAAAGATCTAGCTAGAGTGCTAATGACAGGCTGGAAGGCAAGACAGGCATAAATAGATAAGAGATTTATTGGGTGCTTCAAAGTTGTTTTTAGGTTCTAGCACTCTAAAAAATAGATTTTATTTATTACAAAGTAATAGAATAATTTGTTTTGTGAATACTGGCTTTATGCTTGCCACTTCCATTTGAGTTTACTCAAATTACTTGGAAACTTGAAAATAAAATGTCCTTCACAGTCACACACCCTCATTATCTATGTAGTATAGATAACTGAAACACATGTTCATGAATGTTGCGATATTAATCAAGATTTATTAAATATTCAGACATTCAATTCATTTAAACGTGAAGGAAAAGACATCATCTCCACTGGCAACTGCTGTATAAAAGACAAGGCAGATTTATAAACTTAACAAATCGAAAATGCTTCCCATTACTTAGATAAGACAGGAAAATATAGTAAAAGTCCCCTGAGCAATTACATATCTACCTTACTCAAGTTTCTCCATGTTAACTCTATACTGTGAATTAAATTAGGTGTCATAGATCCTTAAACACCAAGGTTTTCAACCTGAAAGGAACTAATTATATTTTGGTGACAGGGATGTTGGGAAAACAAGAGGAAAGTAGAAGGTAGTCCATAAACTGACTGTAGAGGTCTAAAATATTCTAAATTTGAGTTTTGTATAGTATAGATGTTCATCTTTTATAATCCACCCTCATTTAGAATCATACATATTTCCAAATAAAGAAAAATACTTATTGGCCTCCTCCTCAAGAAATGCTATGTATTTATGGAAAGATACCTTTAAAACTATTAACAGTAGTACCTTTGAGGAGGTAGTTTAATAATGTTTGATCAAGGGGAATTTAAACTTTGTAACAAATGAAAGTTGAGAATAAGGACATAATCTTATACTATTTGTTTAATTAAATATAAACAATTTTAAATGTAGATATTTTTAAGCCGCAAATGTACGATAGCCCAGATAGCTTTACTGAGAATCAAGAAGAACCTTTATAAAAATTATTTTTACTGAATATGTTAAAAAAACAACAACATGAGTCACATATAAGAAATATTGAAGCTGATCATGAAAGGCCTACTAGTAGAACAGAAAGCAATATTATCTGTATTTATTCTTTAGGCAATGAGAAGCTTCCAAAAGTATTCAAGTAAGGGAAATAAATTAATAAATCCTCCCAAACCCTTAAAAGGTTACTTTTTTCTTTTGAAGACTAAGAATCATCAAATGCCAAATCACACTTAGAAAGTATAGAAAATGGGAAAACAAATGGTGCTTATGTATGTGAACTGATTAGTGAGAATAACAGAGTTCACAGTAACCAAAGCTAAAAATGTTTATTGATAACACAGTTAAATAGAATATTTCAGAATTCCTGTTTATTTGTTCTAGGGACATTATTTCTTCCCAGTGAATATGTTGTTAACATAAATGCCACTTCTGAAACAGAATAAAACTAATTTTATCTTTGACTTATATCACTAATTTTGGGGAGGGGAGAACTATTATTATTTCAAAGAAAATAACCTTAAAAATACCCATATTTCCTATCTGTTATACTAATTACAACTTTAAAAATTACAAGATGCTTCAAGTTAGCATGCAAGCAACTCTAATATCATATTAAAGCCACAGATTGCTAGTTCTATTTACTTTAGTCTTACAATGCTCTCCCAAATTGGCTTTAGAGAAGATAAACTGGAGGAAAAATGGTTTTCTATCTTTTTCTACACAATAAGAGTATGTCCTTGCCAGGTTGATGTGGCTCAGTGGTTGAGTGTCAACCTATGAACCAGGAGGTCACAGGGTTCAATTCCCGATCAAGGCAGATGGTTGGATTGCAGGCTCAATCTCCAGTAGGGAGCGTGCAGGAGGCAGCCAATCAATGATTCTCTCTCATCATTGATGTTTCTGTCTCTTTCTTCCTCTCCCTTACTCTCTGAAATCAATAAAAATATTTTTTATAAATGTCCTTGTTAAACAAATAACAGACACTTAATAAAGACCTTTACCCTTATGTTGAAAATATTATCCTCGCCCTAACTGGTTTGGCTCAGTGGATAGAGCATCAGCCTATAGACTGAAGGGTCCCAGGTTCGATTCCAGTCAAGGGCATGTACCTTGGTTGCGGGCACATCCCCAGTGGGGGGTGTGCAGGAGGCAGCTGATCGATGTTTCTCTCTCATTGATGTTTCTGACTATCCCTCTCCCTTCCTTTCTGTAAAAAGTCAATAAAACATAATTTTTTTAAAAAAGCCCTTCTCTTAAAAAAAAAAAAGGAAGAAAGAAAATATTATCCTCTCTTTTTGAAAAGCACGTTTTGAATAATCTCAGGGCTTAGGAATAGATTTTACATGGTTTATAAAGTCTTTTTCTCAATATTAATCACAAAAAGGTTCTTTAACCTATTATTTTCAAGCGGACCACGACTTAGGATTTGATTTTAACAGAAATGCTTGTGAGTTTCTAGTCCATCTTGAGAAACTTTTCATGTTGTAAGCTCCAGTAAAAAAAAAAAAAAAAATCAACAACAAAAAGATCAACTAGATTTATAACCCATTCCTAATGTCAAATTCTTCATTACAAATGGTATTTAATAAGCAACCTTGTGAATATAACTCTTGTACTGTTCTCAGTGGTAAAATAAATGGTACAGCTAGAGAGAATGATGTTGTACAGTTTAAAAAGAAACATTTAGATAATAGTCTGCATTTTAAGAAATATTTCAATTCTAAATGAAGATGATTCAACAAGAGTCATTGTTTTCTGGTAGTAAAGATTTTTCTTATGATTAAAGGGGTTTCAGTAAGTGAAAGGTACAATTAAAGGCAGTGAGTAAAATAAGACCTTCTGTTTCATTAATGCCTGTTCTGATATTAACCTATTTCATTGCCAAAAAATAAGTCTTTAATTCATATCAAATCTCATTGTGCTGGCTAGGGTCAATGACACTCAGCATCCATTTCCCACCACCTTATGCTATTTTTAGCTTATGGAAGATAGAAAGTTAAAAACTATCTTGCTCAGATCCCCTTGCAGTTATGCTCCTGGATGTGACTTAGGTTCCACCAATGGGATGTAAGATTTGAAAGGTAGAGATTTTGTGGTCATTCTGCTTTGGATATTTCTGTTGCAAGCATCATTGTAAAGATGTGGAGGTTCTCTGTTGAAGTGTTCCAGTGTCTAGTCTCTATCTCTGTGGCAGATATAGCGAAAGATTTCTGAGCCCTTGATTACAGCAAGGGCATTTTGATTTTAATAGTTCTAATGGCTGAGAAAGAAATAACAGTTCTTTTAGCCTATCAGTACTCATGGTGAGCTAACAGTC
This sequence comes from Myotis lucifugus, assembly GCF_000147115.1. Lineage (NCBI taxonomy): Eukaryota > Metazoa > Chordata > Mammalia > Chiroptera > Vespertilionidae > Myotis > Myotis lucifugus. The sequence continues at coordinate 2,336,747 of NW_005871102.1, forward strand.
ATTACAAAAGGTTCAGCCTACACATCTCCAACCCTTCCAACAAGTAAATGTGGGTAAGAACATATGTGGTGTTCTGGCCTGAAGCACCTTCCCTACCTACACATACAAATACACCTAAGAAACTGACAGATGCCCTAACCGGTTTGGCTCAATGGATAGAGCGTCGGCCTGCGGACTCAAGGGTCCCAGGTTCGATTCCGGTCAAGGGCATGTACCTTGGTTGCGGGCACATCCCCAGTAGGGAGTGTGCAGGAGGCAGCTGATCGATGTTTCTCTCCCATCGATGTTTCTAACTCTCTATCTCTCTCCCTTCCTCTCTGTAAAAAATCAATAAAATATATTTTAAAAAAAAGAAAGAAAGAAACTGACAGATATTTAACTGGACTGACCAAGAAAAAAAGAGAGAAGACACAAAAGGTCAGTAAGGAATAAAGGAAGGGACATTAACTGACACTATGGAAATTAAAAGAATTACAAGAGAATGTTATAAACAACTTTATGCCAACAATTTAAAAAATTAAATTTATAAATGCCTAGAAAGACAATAACTATCAAAACCAACTTCAAGAAGAAATAGAAAACCTAAATAGACTTACAGGAAGTACAGAAACTGAATTCAAAATGTAAAATCTTCCCACAAAGGAAAGTCCAAGTCTAGATGGTTTCACTGATAAAGTCTATAAAGGTGAAATAATACCTATCCTTCACAAACTCATTCAGTAAATAAAGGAAGAAACACTTCGAAACTCATTCTATGAGGCCATTCGTACTTTGCTATCAAAGCCAGAAAACAGCATAAGAAAAGAAGGCTACAGCAAACCAAATCCAGTAACTTATAAATAGGATCTTAGATTATGGCTGAGAGATTTTTCTCCTGAATAGAAGGGTGGTCTATGGTAGAAAAAAGAAAAAAAAAGAGAGGAAGAAAGAAGATGCTATATTATTACAATAAAGGACATAAACCACAAGATCATCTTACTAGAGGCAGGAAAAAACATTTCACAAAATCCAACACTCATTCATAATAAATACTCTTAGCAAACTAGTAATATGTGGAAACTTACTCAGTTGATAAAGGGTGTCTACAAAAAACCTACAGCTAATATCACACTTAACTGTGAAGAAGTAAATGCTTTCTCCCTAAGAAAAGAAAATCCCTTCTGCTACTCCATTCAACATCTCACGTAAGTTTTTAGCTCACACAATAAAGATAAAGGCATTAATATAGTAAATGAAAAAATAAAAGTGTTTTAATTCACAGATGATACTATCTTAAATGTAGAAAATCTGAAGTAATGCACCATAAAACTATGAGAAAATACAAAAGTAGCAAGATTGCAGTATGCAAAATCAATATACAAAAACTGATTGCATACATTAGCAACAAAAAGTCTAAAAATTAAATTAAGAAAACAATTCTATTCAAAGGACTAAAAGTACTAAAATACTTAAAAATAAATTTAACAAGAGAAATTTAAGACTTGTATATTGAAAATAGTAAAATACTGATATTAAAAATGGTAAAGAGAATTACAGATCAATTATTGATATAGATGTAAAAATATCAGCAATGAAATGTAAAAATTTATCAAAAGAATTCCAGCCCTGACCGGTTTGGCTCAGTGGATAGATCATCAGCCTGTGGACTGAAGGGTCCCGGGTTCGATTCCAGTCAAGGGCATGTACCTTGGTTGTGGGCACATCCCCAGTAGGGGGTGTGCAGGAGGCAGCTGATCGATGTTTCTCTCTCTTCGATGTTTCTAACTCTCTATCCCTCTCCCTTCCTCTCTGTAAAAAATCAATAAATTATATTTAAAAAAAAAAAAGAATTCCACATTAAGCTCAAGCAGGGTTTAATCTAGAGACAAACAGAATTGAATAACAGAAAATGTATAAGCATAATTCATTATGTCAACAAATTAAACCAATTGATGCTGAAAAGGTACTTGATAAAGTACTAAAGTTGCTCCTAAGAAATAGTAAAATAATTAATTTGAATTTAGTAAGACTGTTTTCCAAAATTAGATATCCAAAATAGCAAAATACTAATGTGCACTCAATTAAATAGAAGTGGGAAGTAACTATCACTAGTATGATGATACTGCCTTATAAGAGGAGAATGTAATAAATCATTGGAAAAGAAGAAACACAAACATCATTTCTGGCCACTATCAACTATAAATAGACAACCAAAAAGATTCTACTAAAAAACTCCCAGATTTAGTAAGATAAATATACAAAGTGCCTTGATATGATACAAATATCCAAATACCAACAGTTTTTATCTACTCTTAGCAAACAGTACCTAAAATAAGAATGAAAAATATTTTATTTAAAATAACAAAATTATAGCATACTTAGGAAAAAAATAACCAGAAAGGCCTAGGGCCTAAATGAAGTAAAGTATAAAATTTTACTTTAGAAAAATATCTCATATAAATATGTGGGAAGATACACTACCTTAATAATGTCAATGTTCCCAAAATTAACAAATAAATATAATGTAATTAAGATGAGAATAAAAAGCTTACATGGAAAAGTAAGTGCAAAAATTAACTATGAAATATATGAAAATTTAAAGCAGTGGGGACAAAACTGCCTGCCAGATAGCTGAAACATTTTAAAAGTAGGCTTTCCTTTTCCAGAAAGGAGAACTTTTGAAGATACTCATATCTGGCATTTGTGTTAAAGACTGACAATTATGTCTATTCTTAAATGATGGCCAATGGTTAGTATGTTTATAAAACAGAACTTTAAAATTCAATAAACTATTTTAACTTAATAAAATGTTAATAACTAAACAATGATTGAATTCTATACTATTAGAGCTTTACACATAGCATTTTTCTTTCATAATCCTCATAAGAGCCCCAAAGGGCTATCTCTATTTTAGGAATAAGGAGCTTGGGGAGAAAAGTAAATCAACTTGTTTAAGGCTACATATCAAGCAGTAACAAAACAGAAATGTAAATAAGGGAGAAGTTCAAATGGAAAAGAATAACACTTAATAAAGAAAAAAATTCTATATAATAAAAATAGGGAATTTTACCCACACATACATGTTAGTCCATATCCTTCTTGAGTTTAACTATGAAATTATGTCAGTATCCAAGTGAAATAAGTTGAAATAAGGAAAACGTGTAATGACAAATTAAGATTTAAACTGTGCTTTTCTCTTTTAAAAGTGATAATTGTGCTCATTGTGATATGGTGTTAGCTAATATAAAAAACACACACACTGATATTATCATTAAAAAAAGAACCAAGGAAATTTCACAATGCAGAAATTAAACTACAGATGTTTATTCTTTTAATAAATATTCAAGGGAAGAAAACAGATATAGAAGACAAAGTAATTAATAGTGACCCCTATAATTAACCTGCCAACCCCATAACACTTCTGACAATGAAAGAGAACTTACTAGTAATAATTATATTGGTACAAGTATAAACTTGCACTGACCCAGGCAAACAGACATTCCGTCACCCTAGTTAAAAAAAAATACTTTAGCAAAAAATTCTTTGCTATTATTAAAATAGCAAACATTTTTATGATTACTTACTATATTAGCAAGCACTCCAAGATACAAGACTTGGTTTTATTCACTGTCCCTAAATAGGTAATTTGTGCATAGTAGACACTCAATAATTGCTGAATTAATTGGTTTCCTATAGGAAAAAAAATTCCTGTCTATACAATATAACTGAATAGTTTAAACATCATTATGACCTAAGTTTCTGAATAAGTAAGCATTAGTTCATGCATAGAAAGACTTAGAGGAACAATGACAAAAATTATCAACAAACCCTTTTCTATGTATTGAATATTAGTGACACTCTCTATGTATTGAATATTAGTGACAAAATACTGAAATGAAGGTACAGCAACAAATGAGTAATGATGGCATACTGCATACTTCTAATTTAGAGTTTAACAATGAAAACACAATTTAAACCTACAAAGAAAGTTACTCATTTTTAAAACTTTTATCTTAGACATGATTCTCAACCAACATCAAACAACAAATCTGCTTGTATTTCTTACCTGCACAGCCGAAAGCTAAATGGTATCTAGAAGAGGGGCTAAATTTAACACAGCACACATTAGCCTTTGCCTCAATGCTTGCCACTGAATTGTCTAGGTTGGTAGACCACAGCTTCACTAAGAATAAAGGAAAATAAAAACAAACAAAAAAATAAATAATCATTAGCAAATGCTTCTGTAACCTAGAAACAGCTGTTTTGTTTTTTTGGTTTTTTTAGTTAATCTAAAGCATTCTGATTTACTGGGACCAAAAATTTTAAACAATGTAATAATAGAACAGTATATTGAAACCAAGAGTGCTTAGTTTCAAAGTCAGAAAACAAACAGATATTCAATGTAAAATGAGTGATAACATGATCCCATAACTAGGTTCATTCTAGTGATTTATACTGAGATTTGTAATGATGGGGAGAAGAAAGAAAGCTGACTGATCAGAGCAGGTCAGATCTGAAAGCACAAGCAGAAAGGTGAGCTGTTGTCCTGTGAGGTACTACAGCAACCATCATGTTATTTTTAAACAAAAATGTCTTAGTAGACACCAGAATACATACACAAAATATATTTTCAGGATAGAGGCCACAATCCTGGTTGCATAATAGAATTAAAACAAACATTAACAATAACAAAAACAAAACCTTCCCATCCATCTTTTGATTGGTCTCAATGTCCCACTCAGGACAACACCCAGATGAGGTAGATATTAGTGTTTTTTAAAAAGGTCCAGGTACTAGTGTTTTTTAAAAAGCTCTCTGGGTGATTCCGATGTGCATTTGGGGTTGAAAACCAGTACTAAGAATAAAGGCATAGTAAAATTTTAGAATCTTTTTAGGAATACTAATACAGTAATTTATAAACAGAAATGAAAAAAAAAAGTAAAAATGGTCCCAACAACTACCACTTCTATAAGTTACATGTAGGAAAAAACACACAAAGAAATTAAGGCTTCTAACTCTAAGATAATATAACTGTTAATATGATCTTATAAATCTAATGGTGAGAAAAACCAGGCCAAACAGGACAGTATGGACAACAGAAGAGAATAATAAAGATAAATATACAAGAAAAAATAGAAGAGGTCGATTAAATTGGCAGAAAGAGATGTAGAATTTTTGCCTTAAAACAGGATTAACTGTACTCAAATATTTTAGCATACACTGGAAATTTAATATAATTCAGAATGCAAAAATGTCTAAATGCTTCAGAAAAAAAGTTCATTCAGTGGTGTATATATAAAGGAATTGGTTACAAAAATTTCACCATGTGGCATGTACCCAGAAAATATAATAATGAAGATGTAGTATATCCATTTTTCTTTCATTCCAAAAGAGATATAGATTTTTGGAGTTCAGTTATTTTTGGAGCAATCAGTAATCACAAAAGATTGCTATAAATTTCAATAAATATCTGTATTTCTGCTAGTAAAAGGAATAAAGGGGGTGGGAGGGAAAGAGAGGTGATTCAAATAGTACCTTTTGCGTCATCAGAACCTGAAGCCAAGAGTTTAGGATCCATCAAATTAAAGTCAACACTCCAACACCTCTTCTCATGCTCCTGGATGTAGGAGGAAGACAAAGTAGTCTCAGATAGAATATAGATCTTAAAATAAATAAAGCAAAAACAACAACAAAAAAAACTTGATACCAATTTACTGCTATTGTGGGAGGGAGAGAGAACAGGCTATAAAAACAAAAGAGATGTAAAGTAGTTCCCAAACTTTTTATATATAATATACATTTACTAAAATGAGATACATTCTAAAAATGCAAAAGTCTAAGAAAATGCTTTTAAAAGCATGATTTAGTATTACATAGGTATAAAAAAATACTAAATAGTGCCTTTAAAATTTTAATTATGAAGTATATGAAGCTTTATAATTATTAAGAAAGTAAAAATTTAATTCTCAAAACAAATTAGTATCCTTAATTACCTGATAGACCTTTGACCTCTGTCCTGTAAATCCATCCCACAGGATGACGGTGCCTTCATAATCACTGCTTGCTAACAGGTTCTTATGGTAACTACTCCAACTGATACAGCTGAAAAAAAGCAATATGTTTAAGCTGTACTTTATGTAAAAATAATTAACAATAGAGAGAAAGGATTTTTATATGTCCAGAAACATTAGAACCTTTTGAAATGTTCTACATAAGTTCACCATCATTTTCCTGCTCATAACACATCTGGGAAGGAAAGATATCAAGTAATTCCCACATTTTTCTATTGAAACTACCAAGTAATGACCCATACCACTTTGCACTCTTATCACTAGCTGAAAGATGAATATGAACCTAAAGCTGCCACTGGCCATTTGAATACATGAAAAAAGTATGCCTATGGGAGAAGATAATAGAGGCCAAGGGGGCACAAAGAATGGCAGGGCAGAATAGCAGAGATCTAATCAGATTGTTTAGGTCCCTGAACCCAGTTGTGCCAAATCATAAAAGCAAATAAACTAGTTTAAATTAAGTTTCAGTTTATATCTCAACAGAATCTTGTGGCTGAAAGTCCAATCAAAAGCATTTAACAATGAGAATTAAACTTTTAACATTTATGTTTTCAGCTATTCTCAACCACTCCAAAATTAAAAATGCAACATCTAAAAATGTATATTTTTGGTGAGACACAGATGTGAATCATGCATAGAGTAAAGCAAATAGTATATTAAGGAAGAAGCCACTTTGAGAGCAATTAGCCTAAATGAGTTCCAAGCATATGAACATAATAAAATCTTTTGCTCTCTACTAGCTGCATTCATGCTAAATTTCAGAGACTGGAAGAATTAATTTTTATGTTTAAATATACTTACTTGAATTTCTGCGCAAAATTACATGGAACAGTTAAGAGCTAAATTTGATTCAGATAGACCTGAGCTCAAATTCCAGATCTGCCCCTGACTAGCTGTGGCTTTGGGTAATTTACTTCACTTTCACTATTGCCGTACTCCAAATTGGTTTCAGGCATGCTTACAAACTGATTCTTTCAGTCCCAAGTCCATGGCGTCCTATCTTGAAAAGCATCCTCCATTTACTCCAAGGTACCGAAAGTATTGCCATATTTTTAAGTGTTAAGAAAGGGTAAACTCTCTAATCCACATTTTCAATACAGTCACATTTAATATGAATCCTTGAGATGGGCCAAATATTGTGCTGAGTGCATTATGTGTATTTATTTAAAGTGCAATCTAATAAAATAGGTACTACTCTTTGTGCTCCATGTTATAAAAGAAGAACATGAAATGGTTAAGAGCACAGACTCTAGAACAGGGGTGGGCAAACTTTTTGACTCGAGGGCCACAATGGGTTCTTAAACTGGACCGGAGGGCCGGAACAAAAGCATGGATGGAGTGTTTGTGTGAACTAATATAAATTCAAAGTAAACATCATTACATAAAAGGGTACGGTCTTTTTTTTTTTTAGTTTTATTCATTTCAAACGGGCCGGATCCAGCCCGCGGGCCGTAGTTTGCCCACGGCTGCTCTAGAACCAAACTACCTGTTTGAATCCTGGTACCTACAAACCCTAGCTGTGTAATCTGAAGCAAGTTCATTAACTTTTCTGTGCTTCGGCCTCCTTGTATATAAAATAGGGCAATAAAGGTAACTATCTCATTGGTCTGCTAAGACAAAGCACTTAAGACAATGTCTGCCATGTAAGAAGAATTCAATAAAATTATTTCTTACTCATGTTGGACTTAGGACAAAAACTATAATGGATTCTCAATAAGCACCACTGATAAATGAGTAGGCTCACAAATTATGAGTCTACCATTTTTATGAATGAATTAGGAAACAAAAAATAAAGCTATAATTATATAAAGATTGTAATACTTGCCATATAATTAACATTATTAAACATACAATTCTATATATATCATTCATTTTAAATAAAAAAGGTACAAAGATGACTGGGAAAGGTTCAAAATTCTAAATAATTTATTATTAGATGATTTCCGTATATCATCACCTTTTAAGCCCAGTGCCCATGTGACCAGCTTAGGAAGCTTATTTTTAAAATGCAGATTCCAGGACTCCTCTAAAGTTTTTGGATTGCAAATCAGAAATTGTGCCTAGTTCCTCAATTTTGAACAGTATCCCAGGTTTGAATACTGTTAAATGCAGTATTTTACCATACTCATTATGAACTCTAAACCCTAGTACAGGAAACTTAAATATTATGCCCTCAATGAAAAGAAGCAGAATGTTCTTATGAAAAGAATTCTTGCCCTGACCGGTTTGGCTCAGTGGATAAAGCGTCAGCCTGTGGACTCAGGGGTCCCAGGTTCGGTTCCGGTCAAGGGCATGTACCTTGATTGCAAGCACATCCCCAGTGGGGAGGGTGCAGGAGGCGGCTGATCGATGTTTCTCTCTTATCGATGTTTCTAATTCTCTATCCCTCCCCCTTCCTCTCTGTAAAAAATCAATAAAATACTTTTTTTAAAAAAAGAATTCTTAAAACTATAAAATATTATAATATTTAGAGATGTGCATGCTAGGGGAAAAATTCCTGACTTTCAGACATATTCATAGGCTACAGTAATCCTTTATTCAACACCTAATGAAAGGCCATCTCAACAAAGACCTTTAATTGATTAAGTGAAAGAAAAATAGCTTTCATTTGACAAACTGAAAAGCAATAACTATAGAGGGAAAGCAACCAATATCTATTAAGAAAGATATTCTGATGTATCCTCTGTAGGCAATTATAGTGTTCACCATGAATAAGTAAGGAGTTTCATAGAAAAGCAAAATAACAAACTCATTCTAATTATAGATACCAATCGTTACATATACACTGCATTATGCCAAGAAAATAATGTAGATACCTGATTTTGGAATTGCAGGTCATTTCATTTTCAGGGTAATGAATATCCACCGCATCCTGAATGACTGTGCCATATTCATAGACTTTAATCTTCTTTGTAACCCCAGCAATTGCAAAATAGTCACAATCCCGGTCAAATTCAATACTGAGGGGAAAAAAAAAACCACGTATATATGTGGTCAGTAAGACTATTTATCTATACTTGTGACATTTATAATGACAACTATTCAGAATTTGGTTTATTCTATTTCCGAAGTGATTCTGTCTACAATGATAAGAGATCTACTTGAAAGGCCCTCAGATTATACCAGGCCCTATGTCCAGATTAAATCATGATCAAGACATCAACTTATAAGTGGTGGTGAAATGTGCATAGCTACATAATTCTGTTTATAGATGGTTCTTTTGTTAGTAGAAACTTAGAATATTTTTTCATTTGTTTTAATAACCATAATACAACCTACCCAACTGTAAAGGCTAACAAGTTCTGCTGTAAAAGTAGTGAGGAAAGTTTAAATGGTTTGCAATATTAAATATAAGTAAAAAGAGAATTATCAATTAATCTTTTCATAAGTTCTAGCTACTCTTCTTCCTACCATTGTGTGGGGAAGATAGAATTTCACACTATTTAATGTCAGTTTAATAAATAAATTAGAATACAAGAGGAATTACTGAAGCAGATAAAAGGATAAAACACACATAAAAGTTGAATCATTAAATTATCATTACAGGCCAGCCATCTTGGCCAGTGGTTGAGCAGCAACCTGTGAACCAGGCCGTCACGGTTCGATTCCCAGTCAGAGCACATGCCTGGGTTTCGGGCTCGATCCCCAAGTGCAGGGTATGCAGGAGGCAGCCGATCAATGATTCTCTCTCATCACTGATGTTTCTGTCTTTCTCCCCCATTCCTTTCCTCTCTGAAATCAATAAAAATATCTTTTAAAAAATAAACAAAAAAACCCACAAAACAAATAAACAAAAATCCTCCCAACAAAGTCCAGGATTAGATGGCTTCACTGGTAGATTCAAAGAAGAATTAATACCAATCCTTCTCAAATTCTTCCAAAAATTAGAATAGAAGGGAACGCTTCCAAATTCTTCCAAAGTCATTTTATGAGGCCAGCATTACTCAATACCAAAACCAGACAAGGATGCCACAAGATGATGAGATGAAGCTGATGGGAGCAGATTGATGGTGGATGGTGAACCCCAACAAAAATGACTGCATAACAGATGGCCGAGAGGACATCCAAAACAGTGGTTTTCCCACCAGAACTAAGGCATAATCCCAATATCAGAGGCACTGGACCCTGGGAAAAGAGCTGGCATTGGGCCAGCTTCTTCCCCTACCATCTGAGCTGATGAACTGACTACCTGCCTGCAAGATAAAGCTCAAGTTCAAGGCTCTCTGGAGATCTGTACCATTTATTAGTTGTGTGACACCAGACAGGGCTCTTAATCGCTTTTTCATTTGTATTCTCATCCTGCAAAATGTGGGTGGTGATATTACTTCATTATTGAATGACTTTACCTTCCTCCTAGAGTGGATGGGTGGCCCAACAAAGATAACGTGACAGTACTTCGTAAACTTAAATCCTTCTGCAAATACGGACCAGTATTGAGTTTTCAGTCATTGCAGGACTGGTCCAGGACACTCTTTGTCCTTCCCTTTTAAGGAACACCTCGAGGCAAACTTCCTCCTGGTTGGATAATCAGATGAGCAGCAGTGGCCAACCTTTGAGACCTCACGGATCACCAGTGGTCTGTGGACCACCGGTTGGCGACGGCTGCTCCAAAGGTTTCCTTAAACCAGCGATCACCAACCTTTCGGACCTCACGGACCACCAGTGGTCCACAGGCCACCAGTTGGCGACCGCTGAGATGGAGGACTTGAGACTTGTATTGGTCTTCACAGGCTTTGACACATACAGGGAGGCAAAAGGGTAAGTGGAAGAGCAGGCTTCCCTGATGTCAAGGAAGCCTCTCTGGGAGGAGGTAAATGGGCTCTGAATGGTTAAAAAAATGCAGTCTGGGAGTAACAGTCTTATTTAAAACCAGAGGAATATCACTTGAATTTACCAAAATATATCAACAGGTGTGTGAATAGTGGGAAGGAGGAAGGATTAGTCATTTTATGGATTACCTGTGATATTCTTTCACAAAACAGTTAATGGATAGTTAATAATTTAGTAAGAAGCTTTGCTGAGCTAATGATGAGATAAGGAAAATAAGTACACATTAAAAAATATTTCCCATAAAAACTTGGTGAGATTCTCACTTTTCATTATAGTTTTAAATTCTTAAATTTATAAAAATTTTAAAGGAATTTCATTAAATGCTATTGACTACATCACAATTCAGCAAATGTTCCCTCCAATAAAACAGGACTATGTAGCAATGCAATAGATTTATTTGTGAACAACTTCAACTGGACTGCTATCTCAGCTACTATCCTATGGATTCTAATGCAACATAACTATATCGATGACAACTATTCAACTATCCCGACTCATTCTATACCCACAACCTCATGCCACTGAAGAAAAAATGTTACTGTGTCTGGCAAAAGACAGAGTTATTGAAGTTGAAATCCTATTCTTAACTTAGGAAGCTTTGGTATAGCTCAGACTCCATGGGAGAATCCATTATATTATCTCTAAATACTTTTCCTCCACCTACAAACATACATGGCTAATAAATCAATAGCATTCTAAAGTTGTACCAGTAAAAGTTAATGTACCCTTTTCAAACTATAGTTTTAAAAAAAAAAGTTTAAACACTGACTTATCAAAACAACTGTCCAAAGACACTGCAGGGAGAAAACTGACATATAAATAAAAATGCTACCTGTCAAAAGAATTGATTTGATGATGTAAGTCTATTATTTCTTCTGTCGCTACCCCATTACACAAGACAGTTATCTTTTCCTACAAAGATTAATTATCTACATTTGCTCATTCTTTACTAAAAAAATAACTTTTTGGTTTGACTCCACTGCTATTATTTCTTCCATTCTAGTTATGTTTTGTTCTTAATATAATGGGATATAAAGGACCTGTACTACTGTACAGAATATCCTTTTTATATTCTGGACTATCGAGGTTCTTTATAGTTTAAATCAATAAGATTTTAATAGGATTACTGACCAAAATGTATAGAGAATACTATTATTTCTAGTAAATTTTGATTAAAAGAGAAAGACAAACATCTGCCTTTTTAAAATATGCAAGTACTTCCACATAACTGAAACTCGATATTTAAGTACAGTTCTTTTAAACACTGAGTCATTTGTTCCCAATCTTAGACAGATTTAAGCATATCTGTTCCCAAACATAAACATAATTAGGATCTAAAATAGATTATGAAATAATTCAAGTGAACAATGAAGTTTTTAGAGAGCTTTTCAGAGCTTATCCAAAATAGATGATCTCTTATTTCACAATATAATATTTCAACTGCTTTAATTATGAAATGTAAACAAAAATAAACAATGATCGGTTTGGCTAAAACAAAAACAAAGTAAAAGGTAAACAAATTAACTGAAACATACCTGCTTGTGCAATTAAATTCAAGAGAATTGTAAGAAATCTTGCTTGTTATATAAAATTCATTTCTGCTATCCACTATCAGTAATTCTTAAAACAAGTGGTTTATGAAAGTTTATTGCAATGACAAATTCAATTTCATAAAATGTTTTAAATTTTAAAATACACAAACATTTTCCTTGAAAAACAGTATTAATGGAGACTTACTTTAAACATGGAAATAAATTGTAATTTTCTTTCACACTTCAAATGTGTCAACTGTTTTAAAAAAGTGATGTATTTAAAACAGTTATAAAATGTAATTCAGATGTAGGAAACTGGTTATATTCTTTGTCAAAAGGGCTATCAGTCAAGTGATTAAGCAACAAGGCCACAGATCACACAGGATAGCTGATTAATGCACACTTCCAGTACAGTGTGGCACAAAGCAATGCAAAGACGTCAATATAACAAGAAGGTAATTTTGTTCCCACAGCTTGTCATATTTTTTGCAATTATAAAACAGGTATGGACAAACAAGGCAGATTCATAACCCTGAACACTAGAATCCAATTTATCAAAAATTACGTAAAATGAACACAGTTGTTAAAGGTCTAATTCATTACCATGATAATATGCCTCAAGAGAGTGTGGTAACTATAACTTCGAGGAAACAAAGAAAGGTCGAGAAATTGGCCATTTTAATGAAAAGAAGTGGGCAGATCTTTAAAGAATATAAACACAGGCAAAGGGACAAAGGAAATTAAAACTAATGTTATCCAACTTTCTCCCAAATCAATCTTTATCCTAAAACTAGTTCAAATCTTAGTTCTGTCACTTACTAGCATTGCACTGACCTTAGACAAGTTAGAAAATTTCTCTTCACCTCAATTCCTTATCTGTAGAGTGGAATTAACAGCAATGCCTTACTCCACTGGGTTTATAAAAAATAAAATGAGTCAATGAAGCACTTACAATGTCATGTAAAATATTTACAATGGTGTCTAAAAAAGTAATCAAATACCACATCACCAGTGTAGTGACTGATCTAGCAGCAAAGAATGCCATAATATGTAACCATATTCTTATGAATTTACTAATATCTGATGATATTCTATTTACAAAATTTGAGAAAACATAAAGCAAAAATATTAAATCTCTAAACTATAAGTGGAACGTATAGTAATTCTATACATAACAATCTAGGTATGTAAAAATCAAACCAGAATCAAGAACCTAGAGCCATTGCTATTATGTAGTCAAAGTTTAAACTATGCTTTAAAACCATTCCTCTCTGGTGGCTACTCAATACCTAATTTAAGGAAAAGTGCAAAAGTGACATTACTGCTATGTGTAAGATGAGCTCTCTATGACCTTCATTGTAAACACTAATTTCCATACCTGCCTACTATTTAATTAGCTGAGATACTGTCAAAATGAACAAATGCTGAGATACTGAGATACTGTCAAAATGAACAAATGCTGCCACCTTGTGGATTTATGAGTGTGGTATTAACTCAAAATTACCTATAAGGGAAGAAAAATGTAAAAGCAAAGTTTCTGGTTCAGCTTTTTCTCTCAGTGAGATTCTCACTGCAATAAGTGACCAAGGGTAGATATATTTCTTACAATTTTACAGTAAGAATAATTTCTTCTACAACATAATGAAATATACCAAATTCAATGTCATCTCTAACATGTCTCACCACACTTCCCAAAAGAAATTCTTTTTTTTAAAAAATCCTCACCTGAAGATATGTGTTTATTAATTTTTAAAGAGAGAGAGAGAGAGAGAGAGAGAGAGAGAGAGAGAGAGAGAGAAACAACAATGTGAGATAAATATCAATTGGTTGCCTCCTGTATGCGTCCTGAGTGGGGATCAAACCTACAACCTAGGTACGTGCCCTGACCGGAAATTGAACCCGCGACCTTTTGGTGTACAGGACAATGCTCCAACCAACTGAGCCACCCAGCCAGGCCCAAAAGAAATTCATTAAAGGTCCTATTTTGAGAGGAATTAAAACCCTTTAAAACACACTTATTACCAATAATGCATTTGAATGTGAGAAAGTAGGAAAAGCAAAAAAATCATTTGTTCTATGAAAGTTTCCAAGTCCCTTCAATTACTACTTAGATACTATCTTCCTTTGTTGCTACTAACTAGTCTTCATCTGTCCTGCATAATAAAGCTTGAATATTGGAAATTTTTCTTTCAGAAATGTTATTAAAAATATTGCCTAATTATACTTATATGGGATACTTACTCAAAATCAGAGAGACAGAAAGTAGAATGGTGGTTGTCAGGACTGGCGAATGGGGAAAACGAGGAGTTCTTTTTTTAATGGGCCCTGACTTTCAGTTTTATATGTCAAGTATTAAGGAGATGGATGGTGGTGACAGTAGCACAGTATTAGGAATGTATTTAATATCACTGAATAGTAACTTGTTAAGATTGCAAATTTTGTGTTATGTGTATTTACCATAATAAAAATATTTTGGAGAAAAGAGAGATATCACATCAAAATCTGTGGCATGCAGCCAATGCAGTGCTAGTAGGAAAATTTGTAACACAAATTGCTGGAGACCAATTCCAGCATGACAGCAGGGCTGCATCTGGGAATGGCTGAAGGCATTTCCCCAAACCTGAATAGGATACATTAAATTGATTCTTGGCTGCCAGACAGTTAAAGGGCATCTTAACCTACATGTTATTGCCTCCTACTAGCCAAACACCTGAACAGCGGTAGGCTAATTTCCCCATTCTGACAATGGACTCTGTACTGAAACCCTGACCCTTTGAAGTGTATATCTCTGCCTTGCCTCAGGACATATTGTGTTAATAAAAAGCATGGGGTCCTGGGATGAGGAGACCTGAGAATTTAGATCTTAGATGTTAGCTTCTTTAGCTAAGCTCCTCTGACCCCCAAATGCCTTTCAAAATTATACTTCGTCTCTGGACTCTTATTTAAAATCTACGCATAGCCTTCTCCAAATTCCTGAACCCTTCTTGATGCTGGGACAAGAACCCTCGCACAAATTATCTACAATAAAGAAGAAACAAAAAGATAAGGGCAAATTAAACCTAAAGAAAGCAAAAAAGGCAATAAAGAGTAGAAATCGATGAAACAGAGAGCAGAAAAATAGAGAGTATCAATAAACCAAGAGCTGGCTCCTGAAGAAGATAAATAAAATTAATAAACTTCTAAACCAGACTACTAAGTGAGGGGCGGGGTGGGTGAGACAAATTTCCAATACCAGGAATGAGAAAGTGAGCATCATTACAGAATTTAAAGATACTAAAAGGATAATAAAGGAATATTATAAACACTTGTTCACAAATAAATTCAACAACGTAAGTGAAATGGACAAATTCCTTAAAAGACAAACTAAAAATATGCTCAATCAAGAAGAAATGGATATTTGGTTAGCCCTACATATATTAAAAATTAAATTTGTATTTAAAAGTTTTCCCCCAGAGAAAACTCAAGGCCAAGATTGCTTCACTGGAGAATTCTCAAATATAAGGAAGAAATAATACCAATTCTTTACAAACATGTCCAGAAAACTGAAGAAGAGGAAGCACTTATGAGGATAGCATACCTTCTCACCAAACCAGTCAAGGACATTATAAGAACACAACTGCAACCCTATGCGGTGAATACTATTAATCATCCCATTCTTGAGATGAAGAAACTAATGGCTGAAGAGATTGAAAACTGGCCTAGGACCAAAGAACTAAAAATTGGCAGGCAACTGACTTCAGAACATAAGAGTCTTAACCATAACACTATAACCGCTTCTCAAATTCAATTAAATTCTAGATACTCTTGCAAAAGGAAATAGTGGAGTGCTGCCCAGTACTTACCTAGAGACTATGCTGGAACCATTATAGAGATCACTAGCATATGACAGAGTAGCCAAAGGTCGTACTGAATTATATCGAGTAAACTTGGACAAACATTCCTGAAATTCATCCAACTGGCTTGCTGTTCGACTGTCATCTATATAAATAAAATAAAGTAAAATAAAATAAAATAAAATAACTGCAACATCCAAGAGCAATAGTCACAAATTAAGAATAATATTTTAAATACAACAATTCTTCCCACTCTTGAGATGAAGAGACTGAGGGCTAAAGAGATTGAAAACTTAGCCGATCTTTCAATTTTAATAACCCTTTAAAGATTTAAAACTTAGCCAATTCATTAACAATCTACATTAAAAGGGTCCAATTTGTAGTGTTTCTATTCTAAAAACAGCAAAAGGAACAAACTAGCATGAAATATCATAATGTTATTGAGATAAGGCTCCTGCTACACAAAAATTATTCTCAGGAAATTTAACAAATTATAAGTAAAACATAGGTTATTGTAAAAAAAAAAAAATCAACTGTATTACAAAGTGGTTTGAAGGTACAGTTAATTGGTTCTCAAAAAAATCAATTATCATAAAGCGGTTTAGATGTAACAGTTAATTAGTTCTTTTCATATATAATCCTATTATTGTGAATGATGTAATAAATACTGGGAAGGCAGTTACTTTATTCATTTAAAATTTATTTTAATGCTAATCTATTCTTTCTCATTTTACATCAATCCCTAAGTACATAAAATTCACAAGTATTTAAGAATGTGTATTCTGCCCAGCAGACATGGCTCAGTGGTTGATCATTGATTTAGGAACCAGGAGGTCACAGTTCAATTCTGGGTCAGGGCACATGCCTGGGTTGCAGGCTTGATCACCAGTGTGGGGTGTGCAGGAGGCAGCCAATCAATGATTCTCTCTCATCTTTGATGTTTCTATCCCTCTCTCCCTCTTCCTTCCTCTCCGAATAAAAATATTTTAAAAATAATAAAATGTGTGTTCTGTTGAAGACCATAATCCTTTTCTAGGGTTGCATCATGCCATCATTAATTACATTAACACGTACTTTCAACAGAAGTAATAAAGAAAATACTAAAAATAGTCATTTCTGTATATGAAAGTATAGGAATTAAATTTTACTTATGTGGTTATAAAAAGGTAGAATTTTATTTCCTTGATTGGCTTATGAACATCCATACATATCTGCTAGCATATCACCTCTCCTGTCTTAATTACAGATTATTTTATAAAAGTGTATCTATTCAGTGTCTCTTTTACCTTTTCTAATGCTTTATAATTTACCTCCTCTTTCAATTACAATTGAGAACCAAGGCATTAATTTCTTAATCTTCATCTTTCATTTTCATAGGTGAAAATAAATAGTGGAGAAAGGGGATGTAGGACGGATTCTCATTTGAAAATACACAAAAGAACAACCAAACTTTCAAGTACCCTAGAAGGAACTTCATATTCAGCAATATGATTAGTGTAGTCAATGTGCACATCTGACAAGAAAAGCTTGAGATTCCTAAAAACTAAGGACAATGTGTATTAGGTATAATACACCGTGTTCAGCCAAAACTGGTTTGGCTCGGTGGATAGAGCATCGGCCTGTGGACTGATGGGTCCCGGGTTCGATTCCGGTCAAGGGCATGTACCTGGGTTGCGGGCACAACCCCAGTGGGGGATGTGCAGGAGGCAGCTGATCGATGTCTCTCTCATCGATGTTTCTAACTCTCTCTCTCCCTTCCTCTCTGTAGAAAATCAATAAAATATATATATATAAAAAAAAAATACACCGTGTTCACAAAAATAAAAATCTAACCTTCCTCTTGGTCTTCACTTATCATTCTACTTAAATCCCCAAAATAAATTAAATTGGTTTGTGATTACCTTTACCATCCTAAAGCATACCTATGCTGCTAATTAGTTAAAAATTATTAATAGCAATAGCCTAGCCCCGTGGTTGGCAAACCGCGGCTCACGAGCCACATGTGGCTCTTTGGCCCCTTGAATGTGGCTCTTCCACAAAATACCACGTGCAGGCGTGCACGTAAAGTGCGACTGAAACTTCGTGGCCCATGCCCAGAAGTCGGTATTTTGTGGAAGAGCCACACTCAAGGGGCCAAAGAGCCGCATGTGACTCGCAAGCTGTGGTTTGCCAAGCCGCAGTTTGCCGACCACTGGCCTAGCCCAATCTTTCTGATCTTTTTTTTAATGTCTGCCACTTGCCATCTGGAAGGGCTAACATGAACCTTCCTTCTGTCAATCAGAATGTAAGTCTCAAAACACTTTCAAATTAACAGCTACCTGTTGCAATTTATAGACTACTAGAGGCCCGCTGCACGAAATTCGTGCACTCAGGCAGGTCCCTCAGCCCGGCCTGCACCCTCTCACAGTCTGGGAGCCCTTAGGAGATGTCCAACTGACAGCTTAGGGCGATGCCATGGTGATGATGAAAGTTGGGCCTAAGCCATCAGTCGGACATCCTTAGCAGTGCCGCAGAGGTGGGAGAGGTTCCTGCCACTGTTGTGTGCTTGCCAGCTGTGAGCTCAGCTCAGGGCTTCTGAGTGAGCAGCGCTCCCCCTGTGGGAGCACACTGACCACCAGGGGGCAGTTCCTATGTTGAGCGTCTGCCCTCTGGTGGTCAGGTGTGCGTCATAGTAACCAGTCGTTTTGCCATTCGGTTGATTTACATATTAGCCTTTTATTATATAGGATTATATAGAATTACAGAGGCTCGATAAAGGACTCGATTTCGAGGCAAGAAAATAAAAGCTTTCCATCTGTATATTAATTGATTGTTAATTTCAAACACACTTATCAACAGAGCTTGGCTTCCTCCTACTTTTCATAGGAAAAATCCTATATAAATCTAGTATTTCTTTCCTCTACCATCAATCCTGAGGCATATTTGTCCAAAGGAACCCATGCTTGAAGTAATGTGCAAATTATAATACAAACATGCCCATTCAAGAGAAAACCAAGGCCAAATTTTTAACAACTCACAAAATAGTGGACATTTGTATCCTTAGTGGCTCTCAACTTGAGCAGGTGTACTACTAATGACATGAATTAACTGAGCATCCAACTTATCACCAATCATTGTAAATTATATACTTCACTTAAAAACTGAAAAACAAAACAAAAACCCGTAGGATTGGTATTAATGGCCCAACTTAATTGGTGAGCAAAGATGCCAAGAAAAGCTAAAGATCAGAGAGCTAACAAAAAGCAATAAAATACCTTATACTATCACATCCATGTCTTTGCATAAGTTATTTCCTCTACTTTGAACATGTTTTTGCTTACCTTTTTTAATTAATTAATACTAGCCTGGACTAAATACAACTCTTCAGAAATCCCTACAGCAATTATTCCCTCTTACATTTTCCCAATACCAAAGCTGGGAGAGATATTCATCTCTCTTCTCATAATACCCTTTGCATGTTTATATAACATACATTATCCCATACAATTTACTTGTTGCGTTCTCCCACTATGTTTATACTACTCCTTGACAATAAAACCCAGTTCTTACAGCTTTTCATTCTTAGCACAGAAGACAGTGCTTAGAATTTAATAAATGTTGGATAATAAAGGCAACTGAATGGAACTTATTTTTGCTATCTACATATACATGGCTGTGTTTTTTTAACTTTATATAGTTCACTATATAAAGATTAAAAATTCCAAACACAGAAAGAGAACAAAACTAGCTATGGGAAAGCAATGGTCTCCAAAATTTCTAAGAACCTTTACAACGCTCTGATAGCCTATGTCAAAAATACACACTTTTGCTTTATAAATAGGACTTTCCATAAATCCAGCATAGGACAGTAAAGATGGATCTGAAATTTAAATTTGAGATATTTTATTGGGATGATTATGTATTTAATTTGGAATGTCTGGTCACTGGGGTGGATAAAAATAAAAAATATAATTAAAAGTTTAAAAATTAATGAAGTCCTGAATGTGTACCTGAGATACGAGACATCCTTGTAGAAAAGTAACATTGCTCTAAGTCTTCAAAATGAGCAGTGAGTCGTTTTCGTCTTGAAGCTAAAGTGCTGTTATACCAAGGCTGTTTCTTTGTCTAAGGTGATAACAAGAAAAGATACTTATAACTCAGAAAAAAAATACTTTCTGCACAGAATAACTAACTTCAAAAGTTCATCACATTAAAATAATTACAAATGGTAAAAACCCATAGTTCTTACACATTTTCTAATTTTTTACTTAAAGTGAAAATATAGGTTCTTAAGGCCAATTTTATAAAAAATACTAGAGGCCCGATGCACGAAATTCGTGCAAGAGTGGGCCTTCCTTCTTCTGGCTGCTGGCATCGGCTTCCCTCTGGCATCTGGGACCCGAGCTTCCCTTGCAGCCCCAGCTTCGTCCGGAAGGTCATCCGGAAGGACAGACGGTCTAATTAGCATATTACGCTTTTATTATTATAGAAGACGAGAAGCTTCTTTCAGTTCTCCAAATTAAGTAAAGATAAAATCCATTATAACTGTCATTCTAAAATTTAGAATTTTACGAATTTTAATATGTAGAAATTGTTAGAAGACAATCATCAAAAGAAAACTACTTTTCCATCATCCCTATGTTGTAGCCTTTAACCCTTTGAATAACAGGAACAGTGCTTGACTGTACAGAATATGTATTTAAGTTAAAATTGAATATGAGTAAGGGGCAGTAATATGCATGCACTAAATAGTTTGACATATATTTTAGAAAATCAGAATAACTAAAACACATATATATAGACAAAGACAACAAACCTGAAATATATTGGCATATAATTCCTATAAAAAATACAGTTGACCCTTGAACAACACAGGCTTGAACTGCACAGATTCACTTAAACGCAAATTTCCCCGCCAATAAATATTGTAAATGTATTTTCTCTTTATGATTTTTGTAGAATATTTTCTTTTTTCTACCTTACTTTATTGTAAGAATATAGTATATAATATCCTATATAATAAAAGCCTATATGTTAAGTGTCCTGTCGTCCGTTCAACCAATTAAAACGTAATATGCTAATGATATGCTAAGGCTGCTCAACCGCTCGCTATGACGTGCACTGACCACCAGGGGGCAGACGCTCCGACTGGTAGGTTAGCTTGCTGCTGGGGTCTGGCCAATCAGGACTGAGTGAGATGAGCCGGACACGCCCTGGAGCCCTCCTACAATCCCTCCCTGGCTGACCAACCTCCCACATCCCTCCCTCGCCCCGATTGTGCACCAGTGGAGTCCCTCGACCTGGCCTGCGCCCTCTCACAATCCAGGAACTCTTGGGGATTGTTGGAGAGCCAGTTTCGGCCCAATCCCACAGGCCAGCCCAAAGGACCCCACTGGTGCATGAATTTGTGCACCAGGCCTCTAGTATATAATAACATAAAATGTGTGGTCCCCCGCATTATTTAAGGGTCAACTGTATATAATATTACCTAAACCATGTTAACTGAAAGAATAAAACAATTCTTCCACAGTGGTTATTATCGATTATGCTTGAGGCAAAGAAACAAATACAGACATAAGATACATCAGACCTTGAGAGATGACACAAGTTCACCGATAACTATGCCACAACTGCGAATGTATTAAGAAATATTAAGACATTATTATGAATAAAACACTAACATGAACCCTTGCTCAAATTAGATGGTAGGTAACAATCATATTTTAAAGCAGTGCTTGAATCAGTCGTTCATTTTATATACATTTGATATATTTCTATGGTTTTTGTTTTTGCTTTTAAGGGCATCTTTGTATGTCTCTTGATGCATAGGTGTGAGAGTTTCTCTAGATTTTATACCTAGGAGAGGAAGCAAGGGTCATTTGGTATACACATCAATGTTTGATCTATGTATCTGCTTTTATGCTAATATCACACTCTTCTGATTACTTGTAGCTTTGTAATATAAAAGTTTCAAATCAGGAAGTGTGGCGACTCCAGCTTTGTTGTTCTTTGGCTATTTTATTTTACCCCATTTGGAACTTTCATCAAAAATATGAGCCCGGCGTGCATGGCTCAGTGGCTGAGCGTCAACCTATGAACCAGGAAGTCACAGTTTGATTCCCAGTCAGGCACATGCCCAGGGTTTGGGCTCGATCCCCAGTGTGGGGCGTGTAGGGGGAGCTGATCAGTCATCTTCCATTTCACCACTAATCTGCACTGACCAACCTTCACCACAGGCTAAACTCTTAATTACCTTTCAGTTGGCATTTAAATTTCTTTTGTGCTCATTTGGCTATAGCAGTCTCAGAATACATTTAATAACTTATTGGATGAATGCCATCATAATTATTATTCCTCTGAATCATTCATTCTATCAATTAATTAAAGTCAGTTGGTCACTCTGCACACCCTTAAAAATATTCTTGAGATTTTTTTTTATCCAATTGCACTAAATTAATACTTATGATAACTGGTATATTCAAATCTATTTTTATAAAAGAGTAATATGCAAATTGACTGAATGGTGGAACAAGCAGAATGACTGCTCGACCAGTTGCTATGAGGAGCACTGACCACCTCTTGGTCCCTCCCCGCCAGCCAGCAGGCTCCGATCGCTGGATGTGAATGGGGAACCAGGGGCGGGTGGCGGGGGATACGGGTGGTGCCAGGCCAAGGCCCCCACCCCGCCGGTCACCCCACACACAGAGAGCGACGCGCAAAGGGTGGGGCTGGCGAGCAGGTGGGAATGGCCTACCTCTCGGTCCCTCCACCGGCTGGCAGGTTCCGATTGCCCAATGGTGAATGGGGAACTGGGGGTGGGTGGCGGTGGGGGCGGGGCTGGCTGCTGGGGAAGATGGTCCTGATAGCAGGCCAGGCCTAGGGACTGTACCCACACACGAATTTCATGCATCAGGTCTCTAGTAGTTCTATAATTTTTTTAAATCTATTTATTTTATTTAAAAGTATACATTTAAGGTTGGAATTTTATTAGCTTCAGCATTAAATTATTTTAATCTGCTCAATATTATAATAGCCAACTTCAATTATGTATTAAAACATTTTACTTTAAAAAAAAAAAAAAAGAAGCCCTGACCAGTTTGGCCCAGTGGATGGAGCATCGGCCTGGGAACTGAAGGGTCCCAGGTTCGATTCCAGTCAAGGGCATGTACCTTGGTTGCTGGCACATCCCCAGTAGGGGGTGTGCAGGAGGCAGCTGATCAATGTTTCTCTCTCATCGATGTTTCTAACTCTCTATCCCTCTCCCTTCCTCTCTGTAAAAAAACAATAAAAATACATTTTAAAAAATAAAAAACATTTTACTGAAGCCCGGCTGATGTGGCTCAGTGGTTGAGCATCAACCCATGAACCAGGAGGTCATTATTCCATTCCTGGTCAAGGCACATGACTGCATTGCAGGCTCGATCCAGTATGGAGCATGCAAGAGGCAGCCGAACAATGATTCTCTCTCATCATTGATGTTTCTCTCTCCCCTTCTCCCATCCTCTCTCTGAAATCAATAAAAACATATTTAAAAACTCACACAAAACATTTTACTGTATTTGAGCTCTTTTTGTATTTCTCTCTCTGTTTTTACCATCTGAAGCCTTTACCAGCTTCTTGAGTTGAATGCCTAGTTCATTTACTTTCATTCATTAAAAAAAAAGAAGAAGAAAAAAAAAAGAATCCATTTAAGGATGTAAATTTTTGAGGACAATTCTGATCACATTTCATAAATTTTGATATTCAGTATTTTCACTAGCACTATTTTTCTAACTGTTTGTAGCAGCATCTAAAACTACTCTTTGACACAAAGGCATTTAGGAAAGTATTTCGTTTACTCACTTCCAAGTTGTCTGTCTCTGTCTAAATATGTACTTATTTGGGGTTCGAATATAGAGAATGCAGTCAATCCATTTTTCTAAATGCTACAGAAATATTATCAATTTACTAAAGGCCCAGTGCACGAAATTTGTGCCCTCGGCGGGGGGGGGGGGGGTGGGGGGGTGGTGTCCCCCTCAACCCAACCTGCACCCTCTCGCAGTCCATGAGTCCTCAGGGGAGTGGGCCTAAGCCAGCAGTCGGACATCCTTAGTGCTGCCGTGGAGGCGGGAGGGGCTCCCACCACCGCTACTGTGCTCATCAGGCGTGAGCTGGGCTTCTGGCTGAGCGGTGCTCCCCCTGTGGGAGCGCACTGACCACCAGGGGGCAGCTCTTGCATTGAGCGTCTGCCCCCCGGTGGTCAGTGCATGTCATAGTGACCGGTCGTTCCACCGTTCAGTCAGTTTGCATATTAGCCTTTTATTATATAGGACTAGAGGCCCGTTGCTCGAAGAGATTCATGCAATAGGCCTTCCTTCCCCTGGCTGCCAGCCCCGGTTTCCTCCGGCACCCGGGACCCAGGTCTTCGCTCCAGCCGCAGCAGAGAAGCCAGACCTCGAGGCTTCTCCACTCCAACCGCAGCAGAGAAGCCAAGCCTCTTCAGTCTTCAGTCGTCTTGTCTTCAGTCTTCGCTCAGGTGGAGCCTTCAGTCTTCGCTCCACGCCTGCATATGCAAATTAACCGCCATCTTTGTTGGGTTAATTTGCATGCTCATCCTGATTGGCTGGTGGGCATAGCGGAGTGACACCAATTTGCATGTTTCTCTTTTAGTGTAGATAATCCTTTCATGCAAAGTAAAAAGTGAGACAAGTGCCCATTTAACTGATCTAACTCAATGAAAAATCAAGTCTTTATAATGCATAAGAAGTCATGCACCAAGTGGAACTTTGTTATATTTTTACCTCATTTCTACTTTTCTCCCCCTTGTTCACTTCTGGATGATGTCAGGCATTCTCCTACCTCAGGGCTTATTTACTCATTATCTCTCTGCCTGGAACTTCTCAGAGTTAAGCATGTAGCTTGCTCCCTCACCTCCTCTTTGTTCAAGGATAACTTATTAGTATCTCTCCAACTAGACTGGAAACTTGGTTACTCAAGATTTTTGTCTGTTTCGTTTTTGTTCAACAATGCATCCCCAGAACCTAAAATAGTGCCTGATAAATAGCAGGTACTCAAAAAAATAAAAATAAAAAATCGGTTGGATAAATGTGTATTTGAAAGCATAGGCTCTGAAGCCATAATGCTTGAGTTAAAAATCTCAGTTTCCTCCTCTTATTAGTTATATAACCTTGGGCAATCTCATTAACTTCTCTGTGCCCCAGTTTCCTCCTCAATAAAATAGGAAATAATAGGAATAGTACTTATCTTATAGGAAGTTCTAAGGATTAGTTAATACATGTAAAGTACTTTGAGCAGTGTCCATGAATAGCAAGTACAAAAATAAACATTACCTAGCTACTATTATTACTACTTTAATTACTTCTTGAGCTAAATTTTTAAATCACACAACCATGTTTAAGTTTTAATCAATTTTTTAAAGTTTCTTACAGTTTTGCTTTACATAAATTCCAATGGTTACATCCAAATCTGGTGTTTTCATGGTTGTTCAAGAATAGATACAAACCAATGTATAAACTTACTAGAAAAAAAGAATAGGCCAAATACATGCATGCATATGAAGATAATACAAGAAGTGCAGAGTAGTTACACAAAGGTAGTTATCTAAGTAATGGAAAAAGAAAAACATAAAAACTGTATGATCCAAAAGATTTTCTTTTCACTATGATAAAAATAACTACATTATTACATAAAGTGAATATACAAATGAACACGAATTTAAAAACACCTCATTTTTTCCTCTTACTAAAAGGATAATATTAAGACAATTTTTAAAATCTGAATAAGATATAGAAGTTAGATAATAACTCTATATCAATGCCAACTTCCTGAATTTTAAATTATATTATAATCATGAGACAATATACTTGATTTGAGGAAATACACACTCAAGTATTTAGAGGCAAAGGAACATTATGCCTGTACCTTGTTCAAACAATCCACACAAAAATTTTATGTGTATGTAGTAAGACAGAATGAGAATAAAACAAATGTAATCAAATATTAACATTTGGATAACCTGGATAAAGAATATAAAGGAATGCTTTTTTATCACTCTTGTAACTTTTCTCTAAGTCTAAAATTATTTCAATACAGAAACTTTTTTAAAAAAAGATCTGGCCTCAAAATTAGATTTGACAAATATCAGGATTCCTAAGTCACAGATAAAGAGACTAAAGTGTCTAAATGATCATAACAATTCTATCTAATTGAGGGAATATGCTAATTGACCCTCATGCCATCGCAAAGATGGCGGCGTCCACAGCCAATAAGGAGGGAATATGCTAATTGACTGCCATGACCTCAAAGATGGCGGTGCCCACAGCCACAAGATGGTGGCGCCAGGTCCCCTTAGCCCCACCGGGGCGGCAGGCATGTGGCAAGGCCAAGCCCGCCCCCAGGAAGGCCCACGCTCTGCGTGCCTGCCTCCAGAGTCCCCCAGTTCCCTCAGCCCCCCAGCCGCCCAGGGCCGGCCCGAGGTGCAGGCAAGCCTCGGATGTTGGCTGCCCAGCCGCCCAGGGTCACGCGAGGCTCAGGTAACCAGGGCCGGCCGAGGCTCGTGCTGCCAGCAGTGGCAGCAGCAGACGTGTGATGGGGCGTCACCTTCCCCTGATCACCAGGTCGTCTCCTGCCCCTGAGGGCTCCCAGACTGTGAGAGGGGGCAGGCAGGTCTGAGGGGAACCCCCCTCCAGTGCATGAATTTTCATGCACCGGGCCTCTAGTTAATTAGAAAAGAGGTGAAGCTAGAGTGTATTTTACTTAAACCTGTAGTTTACTTTCCACAGAAAAATATAAGGTTTCAACTTAATGATGAGCAATTCATCAACAGATTACTTCCTTATCTCTGAGAGAAACAATATCCTAATTATTCATAATTTCCTCTTACAGTATTTAATTCTTCTCAAGGTCTGATGTTACCATTACCAGCATGTTAAAAAAAATATATTTTTAACTCATCACTGATGAGCAAATAAATAGCTGATTATGCATCAGACCTACTCAAGTCCCAATCAATGTCACAGCATTCAAAACAGAAATCTTTATGACAGGACATTACAGTAAACCAATCTGATTTTACAATTCAAATTATTATATTCATAGTACCACCAAAACATATTTGTAAGCGTATAATTTACCTGAGAACTGCCACTGAAACCTGGAGGTTGGCTGTATTCTGTGGAATCAATAATACTACTGCAAAAAAAGAGAGAAAATGTGATTTCAGTGTTTATATTATTTTATCAAGAAAAAAAGCAAAACTAAAATATGTGAATCCAACATTTATAATTTCTAAGCAAATAAAATATTTATTGCCAATAATTTAATTAGACTAAGCAAACAAAAAAATCGCAAATATTTAAACAAGTTATCCCTTTACCCCACCACCTTAAACATGCACACCATGAAGGAATATCAATAAAAAATAAGCAGAGGACAGGTGCATACACAGATGTAACTGCTTCAATTTGGTTTTCAGATGTTAATAAGTTGTTTGAAACCCCATGTAAGGAAGAGTATTGGGAAAAGAGCACAAGCATGCGGTCAAAAGCGATGGTAAACAGATACTGCTATGCACTAAAGAGCTATGTGTCCTTCGACAAGTACTTTAAAACCACTCAGTTTTGCCTGATGGCGTGGCTCAGTGGTAGAGCATCCACCTGTGTGGATCAGGAGGTCACTGTTCGATTCCTGGTCAGGGCACATGCCTGGGTTGCAGGCTCCATCCCCAGTGTGGGGCATGCAAGAGGCAGCTAATTGAAGATTAGCTCACTTTATCTGTTTCTCTCTCTCTCTCCCTCTTGCTTCCTCTCTGAAATCAATAAAAATATATTTAAAAAATAAAAAGAAGAAACCACTCAGTTTCCTATCTACAAAGAGAGATGAGTGGAACTAACTTATCTTTATAATATATATAGTCCCTTTCCAGGTCCAAAATGTTATAATAATCATCTCACATGAAAGAAAGCAATCAAAAGAATAAAATAAATGGTAGAATACCAATAATCTTTCTTTCATACCCAAAACCTATGCACCAGTTTTCTCTGCTCTGGTCAAGCGTAATTTACTTTCTGCATTGATTCTTTACATTTGGTTATATGGTCTGTGCATTCTCCTACTTAACACAAGAAAAACCTCTAGAAGTCCAGACTATCTTGCCATTTCTATCTTATCACTTCATTACTTTCACTGCCTTCCTATCTCTAAACAAAATAAATTAGCTTATGAAAACTATTAGCACCTGAAAATGGCACAACATATATACCAGCCATCATAAACCAACAGTTACTTACATTTTAAAAACTCTTCTTCCTTATTTCTACTATAAAAATATTTACATTGTCTACTCTAATAAATTTAAGCAATTGAGGGTATTAAAATGGTTCTCTCTGCACAAATAAACATAATCATTATTTTAGGTTAGTACTCAAATAACCTCAAAGGTTATAACATAAGAGGCACTCTTAAGAGCACAAAGTGGGTTTGAATTTCATCCCATACCAGCTAAATGACTCTGGGTAAGTTACTAATGTTAATTTGGTCTCTAGTTTCTCTATCTATTAAATGAGTTAGACACTTCAGAGAGATATGAAATTTAAATAAATATGTTAAGTTCTCAGTGCAATGCCAAAAAATGGTAAAAACTCAATTAATTTCACCCTCTAGTAATAAAATTAGTCAATAACATTGAACCTCACATTTAAAAAAATACAATAAATCAGATGGAACTGTCTTCACAGTAGTCTTTTTCAAAAGCAACACATATTACTAGATCTTAATTCATTGTGTTCTTAACTGTTTCTATAGTAAGACTTAATTATATAAGAAAGAGCCTTCTAAGCACTTACACTAAAAATTAAAAAATTAACACATAATGGGTTCTCTCAAAATGGGTTTCTTTTGATGAAATATAATTAATGTTCACATTCCTTGCACAGAGTATAACAAGATCACATGCTATTTTCAGTATACTCCATCCAGGGCTAACAGGGCTAAAAATAAGGATATGCCAGGCATTCAAAAATGTTACTTTTACTAATAAAATCCATTCCCCTAGCATTTGTATAAACATTAATAAAATCATGTAGCTGTGTATGTAGAGGTCAAATGAACAGAGAAATTTCTAGATGTGATTTTTTATGGTGTTATAATTCAGATTTCTTTGACCACAAATCTGAACAATGATACTGATATATTAGTGTGTATAAAAAATATTCATCTGACACAAACAACAGTATGGTGATTACCAGAGGAACAAGGGAGGTGAGGGCAGGTAGAAGAGAGTAAGCAGGGGATAAATGGTGATAGAGATTTGACTTGGAGTGATGAACACAATATACAGATGATGTATTAAAGAATTGTACACTTGAAACCTATATAATTTTATTAACCAATGTCACCCCAATAAATTCAGTTAAAAAATACTCATCAATTTGTTGAAGGTATTGATATTACAAGTTTTAAATGGTACTTTAGTAGTAATATCTGCAGTTTGCAATTTATTTTTATATCAAGTTTTACTTTTATTCACTAAGAAAATTTTACTACTGCATACAGACTGTGACAGAAGAAATCTGAAAAATAAGCCTAATTCTGTCCTTTTTTTTTTTAATCCTCCCCGAGGACATGTTTATTGAAATATGGCCTATTCATACCTCAGAATTCAGAATTGGAAGGAATTGTCAATAGCTTCATTGAGCAGTGTCAATTCCAGCTTATAACAAGAACCTAAAGAAGTTTTTTGTTTGTTTTTTAATATATTTTATTGATTGTTTACAGAGAAGAAAGGAGAGGGATAGAGTTAGAAACATCGATGAGAGAGAAACATCGATCAGCTGCCTCCTGCACACCTCCTACTGGAGATATGCCCGCAACCAAGGTACATGCCCTTGACCGGAATCGAACCTGGGACCCTTCAGTCCGCAGGCCGACGCTCTATCCACCGAGCCAAACCAGTTAGGGCAAGAACCTAAAGAAGTTTTTTAAAAATCCCGAAATGCCTATTAATCAAATATGATTACTAAAGTTTTTAGCTAAAGTCATTTTGATTATTTTAACTCTTGAAACTGAAAGTCTATTTATACCATATTTTAAGCAGAATAACTGATTTGCCAGCATAACTTATTTTCCATCCTACAGCTGTGGAACTATGATAGCAGGGTTCTAGGTCTGTCATATTCACAACTGTATTCCCAGTGCCTAAAACAGTGTTTTATACATGTCTGATACAATCCCAAAACTGGCTGAGTGACTAAGAATAAATTCTTCAAATATTCTAAATAAAGAAAATGTACTGTTTCAAAATGGTTTTCATAACTTGCTATATATGCCTATTACCTATCAATTTAATGAGAAATTACAGATATAGGAAGAGTAACCTCTCTATTATTGCCAAGGAAGTTTGATTTCTGTGTTTTGTGTTTTTGTTTTAGCTCAAGTTAAAATTTCTGTAAGATTGTTGAATGATCCTCCATCGCCTATGACACCAAATTCAACACCTTTGCATAGTATAGGGTTAGAGTTAAGGTGAATATCCCATGTACTCCCAACAATAAAACAATCAACTGGTTTTACTACTTTTCCACACAATAAACTTCATTAAAATACAGCAAAACATGCCGTAGCTGGTTTGGCTCAATGGATAGAGCGTTGGCCTGCGGACTGAAGGGTCCCGAGTTTAATCCCGGTCAAGGGCACATGTTCGGGTTGTGGGCTCGATCCTCAGTAGGGGGCGTGCAGGAGGCAGCCAATCAATGATTCTCTCTCATCATTGATGTTTCTATCTCTCTCTCCCTTTCTGAAATCAATAAAAATATATTTTTTTAAATACAGCAAAACATCATTTGTGTTCAAAAGTTCTCCGTGCAGGTGTAGCAGATATTTCTTAAGATATGTTTATAATCATCTAACCTTGGGGAGAAGCTACTTAAGAGATGATTCCATGAAGCTTCTAGGCAAAAGGAACAGTATATGTAAAGGTAACCTAATATCCTGTTTTGAGAATTAAATTCTAATCCATAAAAATAGTAGGCAGAGTACAGGTGAGTGTAAAAGACCATGCAACAGAGCTGGATCTAAACCAATTTACATACAATGGAAAGCCACCGAAGAATTTTAAGCAGAAAAGAAACATAGTAAAATTTCTGGCAATATGCTTTGGGGGATAGTTAAAAATCAATGCTGGACTCCATGAGATATTGAGTTTAAACAAGGCAGCAGGAAGAGAATTGACTGGATATGGTAATTATAGCTGATCACAGTATATAGAATACAAAATCCTGGGGGTAGGAGGTCCACTACTTGTCTTTCTCTTTTTTTCATTTAAATATATAATCTAATTGCAAACTCAGAATCTATCATATAGAGAATTCAATGACCTGACATAAAGAAGGTCCTTAGTATAGAAATAAAAGAATCTACAAACAGGCCTTTAAAATAATAAACCTGCTTAAAAGAAATCAAAACATTAGAGTGAGGAATAAAAATTAAAACTGGCAAATAATAAAGCTAATAATTATGAGGGATAGTTATAATTGCAATTACAGATTATTTCTTAAAAATAAGGAAAAATCAACTATTGATAGTATAACAAGACATTCTTCTCAGCATGTTCAATTTCACATCCCAAACTTAAGGGTCATTTTCCAAGAGTATTTAAGAGCAACATTATTTTTTCCAAATGCCTTTCTCAAACTCTGAAGAATATTAAAACTACTTGTTTTAATAAAATGTCAAAACACTCTTTTGAAGAAAATATCATGTTTGACTATTTTCCCTTCTTCAACTGTTCACCAGTCTAAGTCTGCCAGAATCGCTTTTGATGATAGCTTTAAATACTAGTTTACAAATTTTTCAACAATGTTTTCATAAATTTAATGAAAGCCCTATATCTTTTATAAGATATGCTACTTTATTTTACAATACAACGACTTCTCATCTCTTCTACCATTAAAATCCTAATCCAGGCCATCATCTCCTGTCCTCTGGACTGTTGCAATGATTCCTAACTTTCCTCCCGGCTTCCAATGGCAGGAGACTGAAAGCGACACAACTTTTCTCTATCCTCCACATGGAAACCTCAGTACACATTTTAACATCTAAACCACATCCTGCTCAAAACTCTCCCATGACTTTCAATCATATTTACACTTCATCATTTGTCACCTTAAATGCCAGCTCTTCGGAGAAGCTCGCCTTTCCAAACTAAAACAGAATCTCTGCAAATCCCTAGTATGCCTAATTTTACCTCCTGAGGCTCTACTTACATGTTATCTACTACTTCTACATTATAAATTTGCTTATTTAGTATCTTCCCCAACCTCCACACATATACTCCCCCAAAAGGTAAATATCATAGGGGAGGATTTTGCCAACTAGATTCAACATCTAACAGTGTCAAGCACATCAGAAGCACTGAATAGAGCCAGTTACATGAATATATTATTATCTTGTTAGATGTTAATAAAAGCCATCAGTGAGAGACAGAGTAACAAAGACTGAGTAACATAGATTTAACATTAAATCTATGAAAACACAATAGATACAAAGACATGCTACTATTAGAGGGAGAGGGATATGATAATGGGAACTATTAGTTTATTAGTGAATATTTCATGATGTGACAACTTTTGCCTTCCTGCATGTACTAACATAGTAAACATTCCATGGACAAAGATCCCATGTATATTAGAAAGTGAAAGCTAAGCTTAAAAATAACAGAAACTGAGTCATTCCCAAGAGTTTTAAATAAGCTTGGAGAAAAACAATCTGAATTACATAGCTAAAGAGACCCCTAAATAACTAGAATTCACAAGGATCTCCATAAAATTGTTAATGGGGAAAATAGCAAATATTCCAGGAATGCCCTTTAACTAGAACATCCCCTGTACCCCTTTCCCCACATATCGTACCAAACTAGACCTACAATAGCTTTCCTAAATTGACAGGTTCTGAAGGCTCATATATCTTTTATATTGGCATTAGACTTCATGATAACCCACATTACCCTAAAACTCTTTGTCTAAAAAGTTTCCATTGGCCTTGGCCTATGTGCCTCAGTGGGCTGGGCATGCACTGAAAGGTTGCAGGTTCAATTCCCAGTCAGGGCACATGCCCAGGTAGCAGGCTCATTGTCTCCCCCTCTCTCTCTAAGGAAAAAAAAAAAAATCAATAAAAAAGTCTTTAAAATAAAATAAAAAGCTTCTATTGGGCCTTTACCTAAATGTATTAGCAAGTTGAAAACAGGTAAAATTGCTCTTACTTTAAGTATTTCAAGCAAAAAATTTAGGTCGTACTTATTTCATCAACTAGAATTTTAGAAGGAACCACAGATATTTTCCTTACCTCACAAATAGTGAACGAGGCCAGCCACTCAAAAACCTAGGGAAATAGTTGCAAGCTAGACAAATATAAGCCCTGCTCTAAAAGAGTATACAGAAAAGAATACTTAATTAACTTAGTAACAGAGTTATGAGAAGATGCCACAGAGATCTAAATTCACCAATCTATCTAATGCACTCATTTTAAATCTGGGGAAGTGATCTACCCAAGAAAATTCAGTAAGTTATGGAAAAGCTTAAGGTTTTACTTTATTCCAAAATATTTAAAACTACCATTATTTTAAGAAATCCACCAAACCTTAATCCAACAGTGAATTCGTAATATAACAATAGTCTACTCAGTGACTGTACCTGGCATGAAAATTCAAAGCACTAAAGAAACAGGTGGGTAATCTGAATCTCATTTCTAGATCATGACCAAAAGTAATTTCTCTGGGATTTTGTACATTACATGGAAAAGGCTCCCAAGGACTAGTACCATAAGTGCATTTTGTAACATAAATCCTATGCAATTACAAGTTTGAAGTTTTATACCTGTGTGATGGTGAAGGAGCTTCAAATTGAGGCACTGTGCTATCCTCACTGACAGGAGAGTATACGCCACTCATTTCCTGAAAGCATAATTATTTGAATTATAGTAGGTACTTCAAACATAAGATGTAAAAATCAAAATCAGATATGATATTATATTATTTTCCAACCCCAGGTTTTTATCAGTCACTTTTTGTATCAACATCTAACTTTCTCAAGGCTTCCTCTCCATAGAGTGCTAAAGCAAGAGTATCCTAAAAAGTTAAGAGATAAGCCTTTTCTATGATACACAATCTTTAAAAAGTAGATACTCTTTAATAAATATTACTTATCACTGATAAAGCCACCAATGCAAAAAAAAAAAAGACAAATGTAAATATAGTTGGCCCTTGAACAACATGGGGGTTAGGGGCACCAACCCTCAAGCACCCTATATAACTGCTATAACTTTTGACTCCTTAAAAATGTCACTAATAATAGCCTACTAGTGACCAGAAGCCTGACTGATAACATAAACAGTCATTTAACACATATTTTGTGTATCATATACTGTAGTCTTACAATAAAGTAACCTAGAGAAAAGAAACTGTTATTAAGAAAATCACAAGGAAGAGAAAACACATTTATGGTATTTATTGAAAAGAAAACCCTGCATATGAGTGGATCTGCGCTGTTCAAATCTATATTCAAGGGTCAACAGTATTTTAAATGAGATGTACAGTACATTATGTGAACAGTGAACTGGCTAACCAATGATCCAGGTAAGTACCTATAGATAATTTTAAGATAAATATGCCAGTATGGTAACTGGATCATTAAGTTCAATTCTCTGAAGTACAAAAGAACAGAATGTGTCAGTCTCTTCTTTAAAAATATCCTCCGCAAACATTAAAAAAAGTAACACTTGACTCAATTTAGCTTTGTTTAATAAAGACTTAAACTCTAAGTTTTGATCATTAACCCAGAAGAAAAGGACCCCCCTAATCAAATATTACTGCATAAATTATGCCTCTGAATCATACCAACCTGGCTTCCTTTTTATGTCCTATATTTTGGTTCATAGAAATATAGCAAATTTTAAAATGCCACTAAAGATCCAGTCAAGCAGAATTTTTTCTGACTGATCCAAACTCAGTTCAATCATATAGCCAAGCAAGGGACATCAATATAGGTTAATGCCGCATGGAAACTGAAATTCCACTGATAGTACAACTCAAGGTCAATTAACATGTATCAGCAAAAGAAAAGTATAACATCTGTGAATAATTAAAAACATACAGTACATTTAAATACAGCTAAAGATAATGAGCCTCTCAAAGATCCTCCCATGGATTCCTATAAGTAAACCAGCATACTATAAATTCTTAAGATTATTGGTAACATATTCTCATCTTTTCTTTTAATTAACGCTAGTCCTAGAAAGGCACAGTAGATATATCTAAAAAATATTTACTTAGTAAAATAATGGAATTGTGACATCTTTTAAGATTAATAATTGAGGGTTTTGTGGGAGTTGATTTAAGTTAATATGAAGGCACACAATAAAGTTGAATAATTTTTTCAACCTGCCCCAAAATAATTATCGTAATAAAAAGCAGTGAAAACAAATTTAGAATACATTTATCATCAAAAAAGTGATGCTTTTTCTATAAAAAATGCACTTTCAATTAAAATTAAAGCAGTGGTTCTCAACCTTCCTAATGCCGCGACCCTTTAATACAGTTCCTCATGTTGTGGTGACCCCCAACCATAAAATTATTTTCGTTGCTACTTCATAACTGTAATTTTGCTACTGTTATGAATTGTAATGTAAATATATGATATGCAGGATGTATTTTCATTGTTATAAATTGAACATAATTAAAGCATAGTGATTAATCACAAAAACAATATGTAATTATATATGTGTTTTCCGATGGTCTTAGGCGACCCCTGTGAAAGGGTCATTCGACCCCCAAGGGGTCGCAACCCGCAGGTTGAGAACCGCTGGATTAAAGTAACATCTGTTACTTTTTATATAATGAAGCTCAATCCCATAAATTTAATGCAGCAATTT
Source organism: Myotis lucifugus (assembly GCF_000147115.1). NCBI lineage: Eukaryota > Metazoa > Chordata > Mammalia > Chiroptera > Vespertilionidae > Myotis > Myotis lucifugus. The sequence continues at coordinate 2,372,891 of NW_005871102.1, forward strand.
AAAGGAAAAGTGATAATTTCATGAAATTTAAAAATTGCCAGAGAAATTCTTGATATCTTACTTCCACTCTTTTAATATCCTCTTCCAAAACACTTAGCTCCTTCTGGATCTGTTCCAGTTGCTGCAGATAAAAGAGAAAAAAAAAAAAAAGCCTAAACCAAGCCATACTTGACAGCACCAAGATTATACAATAACTTCCACATCTGAAAAATGATTTCTAGAAAAGTAAGCACTATTGGTAAATTGTAGACAAAAGGATCTGTAAGTATTATGTTAAAATGTAAATGAAGGGACTTAATACATAAGAAAACAAAATGTACTTTTTAAATGTAAGAATTGACTTTGTAATAAAAAGATAAACGACAATGCGACTTACTAAAAATACAAGGCACCCAAAGAACCTCATTTCAATGTCAGCAATTAATGTCAGCATGTCACTTGTTAACCCATTTCAAAAATAAAAATTAGCCTCACAAAGCAATCCAAAATCAATCACAAGATAGCATCTTAACATTTCCTTCTTAAAAGCTTTAAGACATAGTTAAGATGTCTTACCTTTGCTATTGTAACCTATTGCTTCATAAGCTTTTCCCATGCCATTTAAATGCAAATATTTTAATTGTTGAATCACATTCAATACATTTAACCATTCCCCTCTCACCAAGTTTTTATTGCAAACTATCATAAGTATCTGAAACTTGAGTCTGAATTTCAAGTTTTATTAAGAAATTATTAAAAATGAAGTTATTAGAAAATAAAGAGTAGGCAATTCTTCACTATATAAAACAAAACAGCCTTCCAGAAATACAATACGTTTCAAATTCTATCACCAATATATAAGTTGCTGTCTTATTCTTAATTCAGCAAGTGGCAGAACTGGAGCTCAGATCAAGACAGCCTTCTTGCTCCAGAATTCATGCTGTTAACCACTATACTATACTACTTCTTGAAAACAGTACCTTATTATTTAACTTTCACTTCCTTAATGTTTGGTAAGGTTAAACAGTCTTTTACGGTTTATTAATATTAGGACCAGTCTCTTCTGTGACAGTACATACATGGTTGCTAATATAATTGATAACTTATTATTCAAATATTTACCAATCCTAAGCATTTTGCTAAGCCTTGGGAAGAACAGTATTTAGAAACTATAGCCCTTGCCCTCATAGAACTCAGTCTAAGGGAGATAGCAAACAAGTAACCAATTAGTTATAGCACAGTAAGCATGAGGAGGATGGTATGCACACAATTAAAGGAACATAGGTTGCTCCTAACCTAGATGGAAAACTCAGGGGCAGAGGACAGTAACTGGATAAGTGAAAGTACATCTGAAATTAAATGAAAGGCTGAGCCTTGAAGGACTAATAGAATTTTAACAGGTAGAAAACAGTTGGGAAATAGAGAATAAGCAGCGTAAATAATAATACATACAAAAGCTATGAGAACAAAAGCTCTGAGGAATAATAGATCTGAAGTTATGACAATGAACAAAATCCCCTAATGTCAACCAGCATAACCAGAAGAGATGAGAACAAGAACTGGATAGTAGGGAACACCAATGTTTAAGAGATGGGCAAAGGAAAGGGAGACCCTGCATAACTATCAAGGGCAAAGTGGTAGCCAAGAAACTAGTATAGATGCATACTAGAAACTTGAAGTGGGGTGTAAAAAAAAGCAATTAGCACTGTCATATGCTTTCAACTCTTCCATCTAATAAACTTTCCTCCACCCTAAGTTTTTTTTTATAATACTCCAAAACTACTTCAATCAGATGGCGTTCAAAACTGAACAAAAGAATACTGGTACATTTTCAGAAAATAGCTGGTTTAAAAAAAGAGCAGCAAAACTTAATATATAAAAATAACAATGAGATAACCATTGCACACCTATTAGATATCCAAAATCCAGAACACTGACAACACCAAACGATGATGAAGATGTGGAGCAACAGAAACTCTCATTTTCTGTGGTAGGAATGCAAAATGGTATAGCCACTTTGAAAAACAGTGTAGCAGTTTCTTAAAAAAGAAAAAATCAAACATACTCTTATCATATGATCTAGTAATTATGCTCCTTGGTATTTACTCAAAGGAACTGAAAACTTATGACCACAGAAAAACATGTTTATAGCAGTTTTATTCATAATTGCCAATCAACACATCTTTCAGAAAGTAAATGGATAAACAGTGTTACATCCAGACAATTGACTATTATTCAGTGCTAAGAAAAAATGAGCTGTCAAGCCTGAAAATACATGGAGGAAAATTAAATTAATGCATATTACTTCATTTTAAAAAGCAAATCCAAAAGGTTCTAAACTAAGAAAAAATAAACAAAATAAAATAAAAATCAATAAACTGCAT